>NW_013670242.1:18974-31683 GCF_000517525.1 Limulus polyphemus
GCTGTGTATATATATATATATATATATATACTATTAAAAGTCATGACCCACCAACTAAAGCATTCTGTACACCCTGACATCTCTTAAATGATGGATATAAATTGTGTTTTAACTAAGATTTTGTTTGTTGTAACACAGCTGGCCTAAATAAGCTCTGATGTCATAAGCAGTGGAAAAGAACAATCAAAGTATAGTTAATTAACTGCAAAGCACTCTTCTTACTGGAAACCAGTTAGTAAAGAATGATTTGAATTAAATTATTATCAGTCTTATTGTGATGTAATATTAAACATACACAAATATTACAAGTAAGTATTATTATACCTTAGGGAAAATGAATTATTAACTAAGTAGTTTCTAAGTATTAACATTTTGGTGAAAGTTAATAATATCCAGCACAAAGAAAAGCCTTTGACAGTATGAAGAGTAATAACTGTACATAGTATGAAGAGTGATTGAATGAAAGTGACACTATTGTAAACTATTGCAGTGTTTCTAATTTAAATGTTTAAATTTTGTTTGGTCAGAAGAAGGTCTGATGCACGTGATGATTTGCAAACCTAATGTCTGGAATTTTCTCCAAATTTCTAGAACTGTTTGAGCAGTATAAAATGTTAGTTACGTTACAGTAGATGATTATTAATTTTTGAGTCTATTGATAAGTTACATTTAGTCTGAAGTATTGAGTTATTATTGAATTATGTTTATTTATTTATTTATGAATTAGTTCATTTTGTGAATATTAAGCTTGTGTTCTCAACAAATTTAAGTAAAAAAGATACAGTAAAGCTTCATTAATCTAGACATTGATGATCCAGATGCTTTTTTGTATAGACAAATCTTCAAACATGAACTTTAATCAATAATCTGTATATTCACATTCTGAATCCAAATAGCTATTCCTTATAATAAACATGCATTTCCAATGGATACATGATTTAGTAATATATACATAACTCCATAAGAGTCAAGTATGGGTCAATCAGAACAGGAAACAAGGTAATAATTACTGACCACAAAACACCTGTACTAACTAGTGGGTACTGGTTAGAACAATTTTTCTGAAAATGACCTTCACTCACTTGGGGTGCCTGTTTATGACCTTTTTCAGACTGAACTTCACAGTATGGATGTGCATATAAACTTTAATAGCTATTCAGATGTCATCAGAGTGATTTATGATACAGTCATACGAATTCACAATGAAGATATGTAGAAATATCAGCATCATTAAACCGTGATGTTTATTTATATAAGAAATCACTAGCAGGCATTTCAGTGTAGAAAAAAATGTTCTCATGGGAAAGTTAACCATATCTGATAATCTTCACAGCAAAGAAAAGTGGGTAAATATTTCAGAAGATTCAGGTCAACTAACTAAGGCAAGATATTCAAAACATTCAAACATGGAGCGAGCTCTCTATTTTTGTGTTAATTACATAATGATTATTTATAAAACTAATCAACTTGGTATAACAGACTCTGGATACTCCAGAAGATGCTGAAACAATTCAAGGATGCACTGAAATAAAGAAGAAAATGTAAGAAGATGAAGCAGGAAATCTTGATCAAAACTCAACCACAGTAGGTTGTTATGATCCTATATCAGGATATCAAGTGTTATAAGATAAAGACATCATTTTCGTTGTCTCTTCAAGTATGTGATTACAGTGAACCTGGTGTCAAAAGTGATCCACCATTCGAGCCACAGTTAGTCTGACTAAAACACAGTCTAGCCTTAAAGATGTTATCACATGATTCTAACAAAACAGTGATTTATGTGAAAATGGTAACATAATGTGTTGTTTGCTAAAAGCTGCTAAGAAAGTTCTAAAGAAAAAATTCAGTTCAAAAACAGACTCTGATTATTTTCTTCTTTGGAAAATGATCTCTTGTATATTTAACCAATACAATGTATTTTGCATTCTCTAAGTGAGTACATAATTGTTTTGAAAAAAATTATCTTTCATGCGAAGATAAGGCAATGCCACTTTGATTATAAGAGTTGTGTAATTATTGATGATATACAGAATAATAAACCAGTAAGTTTATTGTAAATACAGTTGATTTTTTGTTTACTAATTGCATGCCCACTTTTACTAGTATGCACTCATACATTTATCAATCGACAACTCGTGCTACTAAATTGGTGCTCATTGTATTCAAAGTGATTGATATGACTATCCAGATGTCTGAATAATTTAGACCAATTAGTTCCTTATAAATATGCTCATATTAATGAGGTTTCACTGTACATCACAGCATTAGAAATTAGAAAGAAAGTGAAACTGTTGTACTATGAACCTAAACTGATCATTGAACATTAAACTTGAAGTTAAAAATATAATGTGTTTTTGCTATTGTTACATGGACTGGTCTATCCATCATTCCTTTTACCAAATAAAATATAATAACACATTTAATAGTAGAAACCACCACAAAAATACACATGTAGTATGTATGTATATATATGTGTGTGTGTATGTATATGTTACCACCATAAACTTAATATACATGGTGGAAGACTGGCTGTGCCATCACACTGCTGGTTCTCTGGGCTACCATGTTTTGTAGCAGTCAAAACGCTGACAGTTAAAACAGCAAAAACCCTTTCTGTTTTAATGTATGGTAAAAACTTGCAGCTTGTGCAAATACAAATTAAAAAGCCTGGAATTACATTTCACAGATATATATTTTTTGTATTGGTATTTCTTTGATTGATGTTCCACTTGGAACTCTCACTGCTTTTTTTTTGGTGGGTCAGTAGCAAGTATTGCTTAATAATGTCTAGTTCAGGTTAAAATTCAGTTAAGGCCACTTGAGAAGCTGCCTAAAAGCAAAGGCTAGATTAATCTACTTAATTGTTGTTTCAGCAATTCAGAAAATCATAGAAAATAAAGCTTAATCTAAAAAAAAGATTACTTTCATAAGTTAGTTCCTGATCTCATAATTCATCGTTTCTGCTACAATTATATTCATTTTTCTAATATTTCTTATGAATAACAGTGGCAATTTTTGGAAGCTTAGGGTGATGTTAATGGGTGGCACTTGCTCCCTCTATACCAGCTGGACATCATAAAGATGTAAAAAATATTAGAAACTGCCTTTTGTGGTATTTTGAAGTGGTTTTAACCTCTCCTTCCCCAGTGAAAAGTTGAAATGCTGCTACATAGGAAACTTTACATGTTAAAAGATATTATGATATTGTCTTTGATTGCTCTTAAATGCTGTATATAATAGAAGCAATGTATAGGTCTATATATGCAATGCTAGCATAAAAATTTGAACTCACATATTTCTTTATAATAGTGATAAAGATTGTTTCTCAGTCTGTATTGATAAATTAAAAACATTGTTAAATTAGAATCCATAAAGCCTACTTTTGATTTTAAAATCTAAAATATTTGTTCAAATACAAAACCCCTTTAACTATTAAGTTTTTGTTGAAGTTTTTTTATTAGCAATGCCCTTTCTCACTCATATTTAATGCCTCAAAGAAAGTGGGGCTTTGGAACCAGTGTGACTAATGCAGACAAATATGTGCTCGCCTGTTTTTCTCAGCATAACTTATATTACGTCTATGGTTAGCACTAACAGGATTGATCATTGAAGAAGAAATTGAAACTTATATAATGTACCATGTCCTGTGTAATATATATCTAACAACAAATGCAAAGGCATATTAGTTATCTTATACATAAGAAGTATCTACATATTAAAATTGACAAAATATAGCAGTGAAAATAATATTATATGTTTCAATAGTGTAATATTTTACCAGGTACAAATGTATTGAGAACGATTAATAATTTGAAATCCAACTGAAATATAATCATAACGGAAGATATAAATACTGCAATAAAAGAATATTTAAATTTATTGTACATGTTTGGATTTTATGAAAAATGAGATATATAATTGCAATACAATCTTGTACACAACATACAGAAATATGTTGAGTAGAGCAACTATTATTGCAGAAAAATAGTTAGACCATCACTTGGTTGCTAGTATATTAGATTTTTGAACTAATGCAATGATTAAAGAAATTAATGTTATAAAATTAACAAAAAAATAAAATAATAAAGGTAAAAATATTACTAGAAAATAAGTGATTAATTATCAGTTGTGATATACAAACGGTTAAGTATAGTAACTTAAAATAATCCTGAATAAACAAGCCATGTGACAACCCAACAGATATAAAGTTGTGGTGGAACAGCATATATCAGAAGTACATTTTGACAGTACTTAGCATTTCATAAGTTGAATAATATCATCAAACTTGATTGATTTTGGGAAGGGCACATAAAAACCCTTTCCAAGGTGTACAGATTTGAAATTTCTAAGATGGGGATATCCTTGTAATTAATGATAATTGAAAACAAAGGAATATGGATCAACCTGGACCATTTTCAGAAAGAGACTTGCAAAAAGTCATACCTCTATGGTACATTTACTGTAAGCAAAGTGCAGCATCTTGTAATAGGTGAGAATCCATGTACACAAAAGTCAGTGGCCAAGCTGTCCACCTGTCCCAAACAACAGTATGTAACATAATCAAAAAGGATCTCTGTCTGGAAATGAGGCCAACAGGGTATAGGTTCCTATATATAAAAACTTCCAATCATATCTCCTATTCAACTGTTGCATATCTCAAGCTGCTGGAAAATGAAATGAGTATTCAAGCTATTCCTTATGATGACATACTGATCAAGTTCACAAATGTAGTGCCTATAGATGTCTTTGTGATAGGACTGTTGAAACAGGTGCTGGAAAACCATCATCCTCATACAATAGATGAATTAATGAATTATGTAAGTCTTGCAGGTATGAGTGTTGTACTTTGGGCATGGCAACCCTTACAATGGAGCCTTTTGTAATGGAAACTACGCTGCAGAGTTATTGTCAAGATGGATGGCTATCAGATAGAGGCATGTTTGGAGATGGTGACATGGACTGTAACAACGTGGTGAGGCTCCAAAATCATAAGTAATATAACGTACTCAATCTCTGTATTCCACTAACAATTCCTTATTATGATTTCTGGATATGTACAATAACTGACTGAAAAATAATATATAATCTTATAATTCAGTAACTTTGTACAATTCTCTCCTTCTGTGAATAAACTACATTGTAAATACATTATTTCTTATGAAATATAATAAAACATTAATTTAATAAAAACAACTGTTTTTCAAGCCCAAATTTGAAAATTCTCAGTCTTTGATCTGTTTTTTTTTATGTGCATCAGTTGGTTATCTCAACCTGTACATTGAAATATGTTTCATAGTTTCTATAAAAAAATATATCTTAAGATCAGAAGGTATGCAAAAATAGAATATTTTTATAAAGATGTTGAAATAATGCTAATTTCACAACCCCAAGAGGTGGATAAGGGACTCAACCTAAGAACTTTATCTCATTGGAAAATGTAATATTTACAGTTAGTTACAGCTTGTTATATTTGATCTTAGAAAGTCAGTCAGCATTTTGTTACTAATGTGACTTTATAACCTCAATATAAATTATCAATTTTTTAACTTTTCATGACTTACTTGATCAAATCTCTCTCTCGCTGTTCAAACTGAAGCATACATGCCATTAGTTCCATGTAGAGGTTGTTTGCACGTTCAAGTTTACGCTCATAATGTTCTCTAATATCTTGAGCATGTCTTAATTCTTCCCTTCTTCTTCTTAGCAAGTCCTCCTCGACTTTAGCCACACGACTCCCTTCATTCTTTATCTGGTTCATGTAGTTGTGGATTTCCTCTTTCCAAGTTGCCTATTGATAAATTTCAAAAACATTAGCCTTAAATCATTTTGTAAATAATATAAGATATCATAATATCACATGTCAGTTTGCTATTAGCCTTTTATTAAGAACTTTCTGCACAAATCTTAAAAATGACCATCGTATTTTGGACTAAATTAAAAGTATTAAATGGCAAGTTGCCTTATAATAAATTGCTCAAATTTTAGTTCTAAATAGTTTTATAACTATTACAAGATATTATATTATTACATGACAGTTTATTGTAAGCATAAGTAATTTTTGCACGAATCTTAAAAATGACAATCGACAATCATATTTTAACTGAACTAAAAATAGATATGGCAGAGATTATTCATTTCAACTACAACTTCAAAATGTTCTCTGTCTATTTCTTTTAAGAAACATTAAAAGTAGGCAGAAAGAAACTAATAAATTATGTAAACATATTTTTCTTACAAATAAAGCTCAGTTATACAACATATAGTAATATATATGTTGTTATAATAAAACCAAACCATATACTAGACATATTTCAATTATTGACAAATTAATAAAAGTAGTTTTTGCCTATGTACTAATAGGTTATAAAACTTTTTTGTAGAACTTTATATTACAATATTTGTTTCCTGATGAATAACAAAATTATTTATAAACATGGAAGAATATGAACTTACGTATTATGAACTTTCAAAATTATGAAAAATTATTATTTTAAACATTGATAATACAGTTTTGACCTGAATATCATCCATCTTTAATCTTGGTAGTTATAGTGGACGAGTAAAGTAAACAGGTTACAGCCCATTATAAGTTTTTTATTAGTGTTCAACTTTACTCCAGAATAAATTATCATATTATGTCCTAGATTTTTATTAGTATTCAACTTTACTCCAGAATAAATTATCATATTATGTCCCTTAGATTGTTATTAGTGTTCAACTTTACTCCAGAATAAATTATCATATTATGTCCTAGATTTTTATTAGTGTTCAACTTTACTCCAGAATAAATTATGATATTATGTCCTAGATTTTTATTAGTGTTCAACTTTACTCCAGAATAAATTATGATATTATGTCCTAGATTTTTATTAGTGTTCAACTTTACTCCAGAATAAATTATGATATTATGTCCTAGACTTTTATGTAGTTGATTTTAACCATGCAATCTTGAATGTTAGTTCTTCCCATTAAAGTATGTTTTTCTAGTAAATAAACAGGAAACGCACAAAAGAGAAACATCATACTTGAGTTTTGAAGTACTTTTCTGTAGGTGTACTAAGAATTTCTACTGCAGCTATATCTAAGTGCATCAGAATATTACGAAATGATGGTCGATTTCTGGGTTTAGCATTCCTATGAAAAAAGGAGGGGAAAAATGTTAAGTTTCTAATTACTAGTCACTTCAAGTTTAAGAATTTCCTACAGCTCTAACATTTGATCATAGATGTAATTAAAATTATGTTGCAAAGTTTTGTGAGAAAACACAAACTAAATTTTTGAATAGATTGTTAACTAAAGTCATTTAATTTTTACTGGTTGAGAATTTCCTTAAAGTATTTGCACAACAAAAACATTACTACATCATATCAAAGCACCTACTTTTTACACATTTCAATTAGAGTTACATTTATTTTAAAGAATATATTGTTTTCTTTTAACTTTTGGTTTCATTATCTATTTTATGTTTTGAATAAATTTCCTTCCCTTTTTTTCATAGCTTTTCTTATTATATCTGCTTATTTTAAGCATAACAAGTTAAAATGAAAAAAAAAATATTGCTTATTACTGTATGTAACCACTGCCTACTAACAAATATACATGTATAACTGACAACTTTTATCAGGAAATTCCTATTTAACATTTAAGAGTAGCTAAATCATTGTAATTTGTAGGTCAAAGCAACTCTGTACAAATGAAGTAGTGGATTTTGTGACTTTGGTTCAGCACTAAGATTGTAATCTATGCAGTACATTTTTCAGAAGTTTCATGATTTTTTTTAATCAGTTGTCTGCCCCATTCTTAACATGCTTACACTTATGATTATAACATTACAAAGAGTTCATGGAAGTTTTCCAAAAGCTACACATCCAAAATCTATCTTTTGTTAATTAAATATCAGTATATATATTTTTGTTTATATTTACTATTTCAATGTTCCTATTCTCACTTCTAATTCATATATGTGTAGATACCCTGAAAAAAGGATTCTGCCAATCACAAGGGCAACAACTTACCAACATTATGTATGGGTAAATACCCTAAAAAGGGATTCTGCCTACCACAAGAGCTACATCTTACCAACATTATGTATGTATAATTAGATACCTTGAAATGGTATTCTGTCCATCACAAGGGCTACATCTTACCAACATTATGTATGTATAATTAGATACCTTGAAATGGTATTCTGTCCATCACAAGGTCTACATCTTACCAACATTATGTATGTATAATTAGATACCTTGAAATGGTATTCTGTCCATCACAAGGGCTACATCTTACCAACATTATGTATGTATAATTAAATACCTTGAAATGGGATTCTGTCCATCACAAGGGATACATCTTACCAACACTGTTTCATAAGAAGTTTAAACCCATTAGGACATGTAGATGGAAGAGGCAAATGAAGGCTATTGTTTCCAACACCCCAGATAACTGCTGAAGAATCTACTTCTTTATATGGTGTCTCACACGTCAAAAGTTCCCACATGACAACTCCAAAGGACCTATTGAAATTGTAAGAAACGTTTCTGAGGTATTTCATAAACAAAATCAAGTACTCTCTAAAGTTTAACTTTGCAACGTTCATAAAATTTCTTCCTCTTAAAGTTGGAACTCAGACTAATGTTTCAGTCTTGGCAACATTCAGAACACTTCTTCCTTTGAAAAATGAAATACTAGATAAATATATTTTAGCTACTATTCTAATTCACTCAGGTTTAAATCAGAAAACTGTACCTTATATTTGTGCAAAATGACTTTACATGAGTCTATATACCAGAAAATTTTACATTGTGATCTCAGAAAATTGACTTTCTGAGTCTGTATCAAGAGTTTTAGACTATTTTCAAAACAACTTTACTTGACTCTGTATCACAAAGATTTTGATTATGTTCTAGCATAATGACCTTACTTGAGTCCACACTAGAAAATTTCAGATCCTATTCCTAAAACATTATTATATTTGAATCTGATTCTGAAAGATTTTGATTATGTTCTTGCATAATGGCATTACTTTATTATGAATTAAAGATTATGATTATGTTCTTCACAATGGCTATTTAAGTTTGAATCAGAAAGAGAATGTGATTATATTTCTCAAGTGACTTTACTTGTGTCTGAATCAGAGAGAGAGAGAATTTGATTATATTCCTGCATAATGACTTTACCTGTATAGTAATTTGACTTGTTAAAAAAAGTGACTTACTAGAAAATTCTAGAGAATTAACCCTTTGTAGAATACTTGCCAGGCCTGCAAGGTCTTGGGTTAAAATCCAAGGCAAGGAAATATAAATGTATATCATGAAAAGATAAATTACTACATTTGTAGGCTCATCCACGATTTAGACCAAGGATCTTTACACACTGGGATAAAGTAATTAACCCACTAACATTTGCTAATAGTCACTTTTTTCAATAACTCAAAACAACTACACATGAGTGAATGACAGGAATTTAGATTATATTAATGCAAAATTAACAACTTTAGCTAAGTTGGAATCTGAAAGGTTTTGATTATATTCCTACAAAATAACTTACTTGATAGCCTAGGTGTTAGAACAAAATTTCTAAAAAATGCTCACCCAAAATAGAAGAAAATGCTTTTTGGTATAGACCAGATAGGTATTAGGGTCCATACAAATACCGTTTGTGTGAATGTATAAAATTGCAGCCATACCCACTTTTACAGGCCTCAAAGTTACGACTATAACAACAACTTGTTTTATTTTTTAAAACTTCCTGTCTAGAAATAGGTAATCATTATACACAAGGTGGTTATATAAGGGTGGAAAAACATTTAAAAACTATCAATTTCTATTCCTACTTAACATTAATCCAAGAAGTTGGATTCTAGCCCTCTAAAACACAAAATATAACTCTTACAGAGATAGTAGGATACTCTAGTCAGATGGAGATACCATGGCACTGCATATGATGATCTCCACTTTTACAACAGATTACATGAACTTTGGGGAACTATCTAAGAAATCTTGTCAGATGGTTGTGATGTACGTTGGAAAGAGGAATCGTTCAATGCTATTGAAAGATCCAGAAGATAGAATATACAAATGAAAGAAATACAGAATTTGACAGAAAATACTCCCCACTCTAATAAGAAAACAAAAGTGCTGTCAAACCATAAGAATAAAGTCAATGTTACAAGGAAAAGAACAGAAACTTTTAAATGGGCATAAGCTGTACCTTGCAGGAGGAGATTCGGACCCAGACAGAACCATCTTGATGACAAAACACATGCACTTAAGACCTGACCATAAAAGGTGGATTTCAGAATGTTTTTATATATCAAGTTTACTGCCAAAAAATATAAATATGAAAAAGTTATGGAGCACAGACATAGATGTTGCGTTTTTCCTTACCCCACATTTTAACAAAGTTAGGCACCCAGTATCCATATGAAAGCCAGTAGCATATCTAAAATGCTTTTTCCTAAGTTCTATGCAATATCATTCTTGATTTAAGTCATTGTTTTTTTTCCATACCAGTTTTAACATATAGTCTTTCAAATCTTAATTTCAAATCATATTTTGGATACTTTGCATGGCACATAAAGTGAGGCAAGGAAAAGTTTGATAAAAAACATTCAAAGTGTGGTGGAATGTGCCCCCTTCTTTCCCCCTGGTTAGGCACCGATGAGTACTCCACTAGTTATTACCGTAGAATAGTTTAAAAGAAATGGTTAGATATTTTACATGAAAGTCCATATACTTTACAGACAAATCTGGTGTCTAACATGCACTTATCTACTGACAAAGAAACATTCAAAATGTGTTCACTCAGTCTTTTGTGAAATCAGGAAAGAATTACGATTCATTAGATACATTATGGTACAACTTCAAGATTGAAGTACAAGTCCTTACATGCATTATGATATGAGTTGTCCTCGAAGAGAAGTTTTGCAAATGGAAAACTACCAGCAACATAAAATATGTAAAATACCAGATATACATATAAATTTATATGGCTTTATGCAAAAGAGATATGGATTCTATGTCTATCTTTTCCAGTCAAAAGAGATGGAAACGTTGCAAGAATGGACATTAATTTCCAGTATGATGAACAAACCTCCAGCTCCAAACATTCTTGTAGAATTTGCACAGTATGGATTCATGAATGACTGAAGCAACAGAAAGTATAGATGCAAAAAAGATACAACTGTATGTACTAAGGGGTCTACTTCCAAAGAGGAGTAGTATGTTTAAACGAACATTTTTCTTCTGAATTGTAGATTCACTTAATGTAATGAATATGGTACACCTATATATGTAACATGAAACTTGAGCACAATTGAGGGAAATGTACCAAAAACTTTCTATGATATAATATAATTAGAACTTGCTGAAGTACCTGAAAAAAATAATTAAATTTTTTGTTACAAAAGGATAACATATATACATTTCAAGGACTGCAAAATTATGTAGAAGTGATTTTTAATACACAAATTCATATACCTTTAAGAATATCATCCTTTCATTATACTTATAAACAGCCATACCAATATTTGGTATTTTTTAATCTGAATTAATATTCCTAAGTTATTGATAATTGAACTAATTTCTCCTGACATAGTATCAATCCAAGATATATATTAACACTAAAATGAAAAGGCATTAAATTACATTTCATCAGTTATACCATTTTGTATGTTAGATATATACACAACTTTTTCATTTAAACTTAACATGAGAGTTATGATTCACATAGTTATAAAGTGTGAATGTTAAATTTAGTATTTTTAGAAAATAATTTATTGCAGGTTTGATTACATAACTCTTTAGTTCAATAGTTGTGAATTGATGACATGTTACTTGAACTTTCTGAATTTTTCTCATTGCTTTAAGTGAGTATTGTTATGTCATAACATTTCGTTGCTTGTAGAAAGTTCTAGGCCTCAATTGGGCAATATATATATAGATCACCAAGTCAGTACAAGAAAGGTTAGAAAGTAGGGAAGTTAGTGAAAATGAAAGTAAAAGTGAAGTTAGACTCTGTTTGAGTTTGGCCATAATGGGCAATTTCTAAAGTGAGTTTCACAGCTTGTATTGTAATAACAGAGATAGAAGAGAATAATTCATCTTGTCAATTGGGTTCCCAAGTAATTGAATCAGCCTGTGTGGACTTTTGACATAAAAGAGAATTATTTAAAGCTTTTGATACAACTGTGGTAACCCACGGGGTAACATAAGTGACTTTATCATTGATTGTATTGTGATAACAGAGGAGAGGAGAATAATTTGTCTTGTTAAAGGGTGTTCTAAAGTAATTCGACCTGCCTGTGTGGACTTTGATGAAAAAGAGAATTATTTAAAGCCCTGGATACAATTGTGATAACCAATATATAATTTTTATACATACATTTGACTTGTTTTGAATAAATTTATTTTCAAACAAATGGATTGTGTGCTGTCCAGTTATTGTTGAAATTTATCACAAACAAGTCACAAACACCTACTGTACAGAATCCTGCCCTATAAAAACCTAACATTGTATAACTATGAATATTGTAAGTGGGAAATAAACATTTTAAGCAAGAAAAATCTGAAGACTGTTTTTGCTATTAATATTATTGCATTTAATTTTACCTTGATATAGTTGCAATTGTAATTGATCAACTCATTATATTTGTCATATCTAACATTATATTTTGACTAAAACATGCAATAAAACATTATTTTTGTATATCAAC
>NW_013670242.1:32591-40654 GCF_000517525.1 Limulus polyphemus
GGCCCAAAATTAAGTTGGACTATCGGCCCACCGGGACAAGTCCCGGCATCCCGATTGGCCAATCCGTCGCTCATCATCACCCCCTCAATTCTGTTTTTGCACCATACCATCAAAATGTGTTTTCTGTCTAATTTTATTCATATAGTCGTAGAACTGGTTTTCATCAAAATATTTTTCGTTTCTTAATAATTAGATCTATTTTTTAATTTGAATAAAAAGTAAATACTTAGTGGTGAGTTTTCAAATTTGTTTTGCAATCAATGTAAAACAAACTTTTCTAAGCTAAATTATGAAATAAGTAACATTATGTCAATTGAATTTTCAGTCATATCTAATCAAAAATCAGCTTAAAAAATATAAAAGTAAAAGTTCTTTGTAAGTTGAGAATACAATCATGGAACTTTTGAAAACATTTAAATTCTAAGATGAAAGGAATTAGTTTTAATATCTTTTTAAAACAGTGTCTCAACATTAAATGTTTGACTTTTCACGATACACATAAATAATAGAAAAACTACATCATATTATACAACTTTCTTTAAGCCCAAACTGTAAACTATTTAAGTATTTGGTAATTTGGTTTTAAATGTAATGCCATTTGGTTAAGTATTTCCACTATCAGAAGGATAAAATCATGGGATATCAGTGAGACACCCTTAGAGTCTAGAAAGGTTTAAGACATGTCTTATTTTATTACTGCATCCATTTCCGATTTTTATGCATCCTATTACTGTAGAATGATTTTTTTTTAAATCCGATTACTCTAATGCAACAACTGCTCCTTTCCAAAGAACAAACATTATGAAAAATGTACAAGTTATATATATATATGTGTGTGTGCATATGATTTTTTTGTAATTTACAACAACAAATAAAGTTTAAACGTTTTTTATTTCAATAATCTATAAGTTATAGATGCCTCTTTGAGGCTCTTTTCATGTAGAAATAATTTAAGCTTTATCTAAGCCTTAAATGTTAATGGTCTGCTACATGTGTGGTTTTTAAAGGAAAAGAGCAGGTTGCAGGTGAATTGACACTATTTAGTTAATGTTGATAGATTTTAGTTTAAGTGTAGCTGTTCTTTTCATTGTGATTTGCTTATCAATAAATTAAAAAAAAATAATTTTGCCCTAACTACTTACCATATGTCAACTTTTTCAGAACAAGGTTCATTACGGATCACTTCAGGAGCCATCCAGGCCACTGTCCCAGCAAATGACATTCTAGCACTAATATCATTCCACTGACGAGAAGTTCCAAAATCAGAAATTTTCAGAATTTCATTGCTTGCAATCAGAACACTATGAAGGATATGTAGTGGTTCAAAATAACTCTGAAACTATCTGCTCTGAGATTCATAATGAAATATATATATTACATAATGTAAAAAAAAAATTTATTATAACAGAAATTTTTAGAATACTTTTTCTGATATGTGATAATCAAAGCCACTCTTAAAACTTAATTATTCTTTCAATTATACATATCAATAAAAATTTCTCCAAATATGTCCCTACAAATACTTTTGTCTCCAGTTTTCAGCTCACATGTCCTGTTTTTTTGTTCATTATATTTCAAGAGCAGTTGTAATGATAATGTCCTGTGTTATGAAGCCAGAGTACTATCTACCTGAGTATAGTATGATTCACAAACAGCTTAAACAAAATTTTTATGATAACTCAACTAATCTCTTCCATTTTATCAAAAATGAGTTACCATACAAGATACATGTGTATGTATGTGTATATTGATATAGACAAATACACACAATATATTAAAAAGAATGAACACTGCTAAAAATTAAATGCTTATTTCATAAGTGGTATAACTTTTTCAACATTAGATTTGCTTCTACTAACACTAAACCAATGAAAGGAAAAAAAAGAGTGTACAACTATAAATAGATATCTTTATAAGTACCTTGAAAATATTAAAAAAGGCATAAGGAATACTGATATACAGAGAAATAAAAAACAAAACCTAAATGAATAATAAATCTTATTATATCATCTAAAACTCAACTTTTTTATATTCTAAATTTTCTACCATTTTCTAAATTTAATGATGATTTAATGTATTTAATAAAATATCATTTATAAATTAGTATTTTTCATTTATTTTACACTTTCATGGGTCCACTTGAGTAATAAATTATTAATAAAACTTAAAAGTATTGCAATGAGGACTACCAAGGACCCATCTTATGTGACATTAGTTATGTATTTTCTTGAACTAGGAATGTATTCTTTAGTAAAGTAAATGATACGATTGTTCAGGTGATAGAACATAATATTTATTGTAACTGATTTCATTATCTTGATTATGTATTTAGGGTGAAAATGAAGGAGAAATATCTAAACATATTCAAGAATGATTTGAATCCTCTTACTGATAACATTACTTTTACTTATACATAGAAGGAGGAACAATCATCTTTTTTTAGGTATTCTTGTTATAAAACATGCAAGTGAAATATTAAAAACAGATATTCATTGTAAAGCTTCAAATTCTCATGCATATTTGGATTTTACTAGTGATCATCCTTCTCATATTAAAAGAAATATACAATTTAATTTGACTAAAAGAATTATAATTGTTGAAAGTGGTTATAATGAAAGAAATAAGACTGAATAAATCAAAGATATTTTTTACATAATAGAAATTACCAAGAAGGTATTATAGATATCTCTTTTTATGTGTGAAAGAAACTGGATCAAAGATTAATAAGATCAAATCTACATTACCTTTTATTTAAACTGATTGCTGTACCAGATATTACTAAAGTGACAAGTTTCATAGAAAGCTCTGTTAATACAAGAATTAAAAATACTGTAAATGATTATATTAGTATTAGTTGTAACACACAATAAATAAATTCAAAATAATTACTCTGTCAACCTTATAAATTTGATTATGATAATAATAAGAAGTTATGCAGAAAGAGAAATTATAACTTGTAGCAACAAAAGATGTCAGTTATGTACTTCACGATATTTAAACAAGACTAATTAAATATCAAAGGAAATGTGATTTTTACTATTAAATGACTGCTCAACTGTGATTCTACAATCCAATGAATTGAGAAAAGTTTGGTTTTAGAAGACACAACCAATTCTTATGAATTGTTTTTTTTTCTCTCTTCTTTCTTTTCTGCGGTCATTTAAATACAATCATCCAGCATGAAGGGTCAGTATAAAATTTCATTTCTCACATGCTAGGTGTTTTTCATACAGCTTTCTACAGTTGGTCTTCTCTGTAATATATTTCACCAAGAGCTAGAGAACTTTTTAATTATGAGACTTCATCAACTTCCAATCTTTTGTTGTTGTTGGGACCATACATATATATATATATATTGATATTTTTTATATTAATATTATCGAGTTATTCATAAAGATACATATTTGTAGTTGGATACTTTGTTTCATTTAAGAGATTTGTTATTTGGCAGAGAAGCAACACTGATGTTGCAAAAGCACTATCACAATTGAAATAAACATTTAATCTTAAGCTTGTGTTTCTTCATAATCTTACTTACATGCCTAAGTTGACTTTAAAACAAATTTTAAATCTACATACACACACACACACACACATATATATATATATATCAGATTTACACTGTTAATTTCTTAATGATCTTAATAAATAAATCTATCATAGCAATATAAATTCAATTCTAAAACATGTTGCTTAAACTTAAAGTTCTGTAAGTTATTGCATTAATAAAAAGAACAAACCGTACACAAAGATTACAAGATAAGCTGCATACAAAAACTAAAGGTTTTAATAGCACATTTAATTTCATTTATAATCATTATGCTCTAATGTTTTAGAAAATTCAAATACAATTAATAAATTTTATTTATATTGTATTTTGCACACTCTTTATATAAAAATGTTTAAAATGTGCTTAACCACATTTCACATTTAAACCACACAAAATGTTTCCCATGAATATTACATATACTACTATAATATGGCTCTGTTTAGTTAAAGCTTACTTAGGAGATTTGAGATCTCTGTGGATAATCTTGTGAGAATGTAGATAGTTCATTCCCGCAGCAATTTGTTTTGTCCAATCCACAACTTTTGTTGGTGGAATATCATGTCCTGCCTGAAGAACATCATAGAGTTGGCCATAAGAGCAGAATTCCATTATAATGCAGTAGCATGGAGCCTGTGTACATACACCCCTACAAAGAATGAAATTAAAATTCAATAAGATATACAATAAAAGAATGGTTGAATATACAAATTCATAATTAATAAAAGTAAACCTAAATAATACCTTATTACATATAAGCTTCATTCAACAAAACAAAATAATATAAGGTAACTACAGACTACACTGTCCATGTAAAGAAATTACCATATAGCTTGCTCTGACAGATATGAGCTCAAGACTCACATGATACAGGTGTTCTGAGACCAATGTTCAGCCCACAAGGCTGGAATATAGTTCCTTAAGCCTCCTTCAGCATGAATAACAAAATAAACCAACCTGAGTTAGAAAAATCTAGATACATTGAAATTAAAATCTAAGCCTATTCAAATTAGATAACAATAGGTAATTGAACTCCTGAACTACTTAAGTTAAAAGAATATCTCTAAAGCCCTGAACTAAAATTTAAAAATATAGATAACTATAAACATCTAAGCAACCTAGGTTAAAAAAAAACCTACATAGTTCAAACCTAAGCCTCTCTAAGTTTGATAAATTCTAGATAACTGAAACCTTAAACCTACCCAAATTAGAAAAAACAACAACAGATAATTAAAACAATTAAGGACCCAAGTTAAGTTTAAAAAGCTCTACATAACTGTAAGCATACACCTATTTAAGTTAGAAAATTCTAGATACACAAAAACCTAAACCTATATATCTAAGTTAGAAAAATTCAAATAACTAAAAACCTTAATCTAAGTTAGAAAGTCTAGGTAACTAAAAAACCTGAACCTATGTATGTTTGAAAAATTCAGATAACTAAAAATCTAAATCTCCTTAAGTTAGAAAGTCTAAATAATTAAACACCTAAACCTATATCTAAGGTAGAAAAATCTAGAACACTTAAAATCTATATCTACCTATGTTGCAAAATACCTAAAATTATCTAAATTTTTAAAAACCTAGATAACTGAAACCTACTTACCTAAGTTATAAAAAATTTCAAATACAAAAAAAAACTAAATCCATCTAAGTTTGAAAAAAAAATAGATAACTGACAACCTAAACTTATACAAGTGTAAAGAATACCTAAATAGCTAAAAATCTAAACCTACCCAATTTATCAAAAAATCTAGATAATTAAAAACCAAAACAAATGTAAATTAGAAAAAAACTTGAACTGCAAAGACTGGGTTAATTTTTAAAATACCAAACTAATACTACCTTTGTAAGGAGGCTCAAAGTGATTCAGACAAGTATATTTTTAGACCATACCTGCTAAAATGAAAATCAGCACTTGCTTCAGAGAAAATTGATAACTTATAGTATGAAAATTATAGGCAAGACAGGAAGTATGCAATTTATAAAATAAGATATTGTAAAATATAGAATTAAATAGTTTGATTACAGAAACTGATTTGATAAACATGCCTAAAACAAGAAAAAGTGAAGCTTGAGAATTTCTTATTATACCTATTAAACTTGATGAAATATACTATATTCTTTTTTTTAACATTCAAATTAAAGACCAAAATCTAAATATTTGCAATATGCAAAAACGGGCTATAAAATCCATGTTTGAGGCTAAAATGGAGTTTAGTTTATAAGATAAATGATAGCTTAAATGATTATTAGGTGTATTAATAATAACTTCTGATTAGCTAGAGCAAGCTATACCTAAATACTTAGACGAAAATTAAATATCAACCCAATAATGAGTGTAGCTAATTAAATATACTTTTCCTAGATTTTTACTTATTAAGATCAGAATGCACTGTCTCATCAGTTCTTTTAACACAAAAAAAGTCCAAGAAAATATGAGACCTTTAAGAGTTTTGAATGAAAGACTTACTGTTGAGAATGAATACATGGCTCAATTGTTAAACCTAGTTTGTTTGTTTTTTTATAATAAGATACCAATGCTATTTAATCATTTAAAGGGGTGGAAAACCTCTTCTTATACAATATTATTATTAAAACATCATATTTTATGAAAGTTTAGAAACGTCACTGGTAGCAAAGCTCCTAGTTGGCCCTGACAAGGTTGTTTCTACCCTGACCAAGGTTAGATATATTCTAAATACTTGGTCTTGATGAGATTTATTCTACCCTGCCCCCTGTTAAGACTTACCCTACCCTGGCACTGGTGAAAATTTTCTAACTCTAGTCTTAAGGAGATTTATTCTATCCTGCTGCTTTGGAGATTTATCCTCCCCTGCCCCAGTTGAGATGTATCCTACCCTGTCCTGATGAGATTTCTTCTATACACCTGGCACTGTTAAGATGTATTCTATCCTGGCCCTGTTAAAATTTATCCTATCCTAACCTTGTTGATATTAATTCAACATAAGTCCATTGTAAATTATCCTACCTTGCTTCTGTTGAGATTTATCTTACCTTGGCACTGCAGATATTTAACTTAAAACCTCAAAGAAGCTAATTAAGTAATGAGTTAAAGGTAATTTTAACTGAAATATTCCAGAGTATTAAGACAACACATGAAAAAATTCTATGTGAATGGAAGCACAGCCGTTTTCAGTGCCCCTGCAACTACAGGATGCTCCCAAGCCATCAGGGTCTAGTGGGCAGTTCAACCACATAAAATGTTTATAAGTATTTTGTTTTAGTTGAAACATTTAAATACACTATATTTGACATAAAATATTTATATAATTATTAGTTTATTATATGAAGTAAGCCCAGTAAATCTTATTCAGTTTCCAAATAATATAATAACAACTTATTAACTTTAGAATTATAATTATTATTTTTCATTTAATGTATTATGCATTAGCATCTAGCAGCATATGATTGCTATAACTATTATTGCAGGCTCAAAGTAATAATATCATATATCAGGCAAATGGCAGAACATTTAAGAGCCATCTTGAAACACATATACAAGTGTTCCATAATGATAAAACTGTTATAAATAAAACATGATTAAGAAAGAAAAATAATTCAATCAGAAAAATAGCCAAGCAAAGAACTCAAGATGAGAAATATCTTAGCAAGGAGAAATAAAACAAGTGTTAAACTGATAAACAATTAAAATTAATTGATAATTATTTACAAAGTGAGTCAATGGCTAAAAAAAATTCAAACCTGGTGTATCAAAAAAAGAAAGTAATCAGAGGTAAAACTCAACCTCTATAATTCCTTTATTCCTTGTACATTAGCAGAAGTAACAACTGACAATGAATTGAAAGAGAATGATGGCATGTACAAAGAAAATGACGTTGAAGTAGAAGATTATACACATTTTTGAAGGAACAATTACAAAGATAATAACAAGATATTGGAATTCGATTGACATTTCAGATATTGGTTCATGATTACAAAATATAGATGACCAAACAAGGATACATTAGTAAATTATGGATGTTAAAAATGTTATTTTTTTCACTCAATGAAATAGAATTTTCAAGGATAGCTATTTATAGAAAATGAAAAATACCATTTCCACAATCAGTGTATTCTTTAAAACTAAATGCTATGTTCTCTCTTTATTGTTTTACAGCTTTTTGGGAATAAGAAAATGCAGCTGAACTCTAAAATCTTGCAAGAAATGCAGTTTACATATGTAATGTCTTATTAAATGAAAGAAATTAGAATTCTAGTTGAAAACAAAACCTAAAGAAAAAAATACAGCTCAAACTTTAAATGAGATTGAATGGCAGAACAGGCATATTTAATAGGATAATTATAATAATTGTGCATTTGACAGAGAAAAAATAACGTTTTTTGTGGAAAGTTGCTCTTGATTGATTAAATTACTACACAAATGGAAATTCTTGAACTCATGTAGCAAAGTAAAATTAATGGTAATGTTGATCCTCACAATGATTTAACATGCTCATGGGTTTATAAATAATGTAAGTCCTCATTATTTGAG
>NW_013670242.1:41482-61956 GCF_000517525.1 Limulus polyphemus
ACTGAAAATTTTCATTTTTTCTGAAAAGGTGGTGTCTATTTACTAAAAAATGGAGGAAAATGTTGAAGAAATTTTCATTTCCATCATTAATATTGAGAAGAACATGGGCTCTGCTCTATAAAAAGTCATTCTTCAAAACCTTAAGTTGAAAAGTTTGCAAAGGTCAATAATATGATATTGACATAAATATGAGAAGCAACACAAGAGCATTCAATCTGGGTTGTTGCAATTAAAAAAATGACAGTTTTCTTTTCTTCTGGCTGTCATTCTACAAACCTTGTACTGTGTGATACTGCAAGTTTGCTGGTCAATAACATTTTTAGTTTTCTTTGAAGAATGTTTACTGTTTTAGCAGCATTGCCAAACAGATAGGCTAGTGATGTTCTTTGTCAACATTTCTCTCCAATATCTTTCTTACACTAGATGGAAGTGTAAAATTGAAAGAGTAAAACTGGTAAGATACCAAACAAAAGGTATTTTAACAGCGTTAACAAAACTGAAGAAAACTACAAGGAATATTATAGTTTATTCTGAAGCCGGATCGTTAGTAGATAAGCTAGCACAGTACAAATTTCTAATTTCTTTCCTGGATTGCGGTAATGCACTTGTACAAATACATCTAGTCAGCAAGCATATACCACAATCAGCTAGAAGAATTGATTTTGCTAGCAATTTATTTTAAACCTTCTTCACTACATAGAAAATAGTTTTGAAGATGCCATGACAAGCACTATTTAATTGGCAGAAAAATTAGTAATTAGTAATCGTAGTATTCATACCTCATTGAAAAATATTTAGAAAAAGTGAACATTTCCTAAAAAAGGATTTTTTTTTCTCACAAGTGCTGCACGGGAAAAGTATTTGGATTATGCCCTTTAGTCATTCACAACTCATAGCATCAAAATGATCCAATGTACAGAGCTCAAAATTTTCATAAATTTTACTGATATAAAATGTAATGTTCTTATATATTAAAAGTGGTAATGTTTATTGGAAAAATAATAGTTTTTTTTAAGAACTCCAGTTTCTCAATACTACATTTAAAAATTACACCAACAGAAATATAATCTAACCCTCATGTACAGTCCTAGTGAAAGTCATATTCTTACTGTGAGGAGAGTACTTTTATTTAAAATTGTGTTCTATTATAAAGAAATGGTTGTTGCACATACCACAGTTATTTTCCTAATTGTCTGAATCTTGAATACCAAAAAAGTGAATTTTTTTCTGAATTTTAGTTGGTGGTGCAATTCAATAGTTGGCACAGGAGTTTTTGTTACATGCATAGATACTGACATACACACTACATGCATTATAGTAAGATGAACCTGAAGATGAGGCAATCCTTGCTACACTATAATAGTTTTTGTATGATAGTAGACTGTTCTTTAATGAAACTGGATGATATATCTTAGCTGTTCCATGATTTCATGTCAATCTTTGGACTCCTGGGTGACATTAAAGTAATTCATAATGAAAAACATAAGCTAATAAAATTGCACATAGACTTAGCTATAACACTATCTAGCACTGATGGAACTGACTTAGTGGCTGGCCTTCAAAATCTAGCTATAATTCTCCCATTGATGGTGCTCTAGATAAATTTTTTTTGTAAAGAGTGACCACTCGCAAAACTCAGTCAGTGGGAGTAATTTTAAAATTTTTTACAAAGTGCAGCAGTAACATTTTGTGATAAAAAGTAATTTAACTAATTATGAATTATTTTATTATTTCAAAAGGTGAAATTTGGCATAGGATTAATTTAGTAAATTCAATCACTAGATGTAGTCATAATTGATAAACACATATAATGACATTACAATTATATATTTAATTTTTTTAACTACAAAATTAGATCATTCACAAGTGCACCAATACAAACTTTTGGCTGTTAGAGAGTATTATTTTTGCAGCTCTACTGTGTGAACTGCACAGATCATCTTGTGCAGAACTTCAGAAAACTACAAGAATGAGATCATAAATTACTGTACTATCATTAAAGTGGCAGGAGCCATATTAATTTTTCCATGGTAGTAAAACAACTTCAATATTTTTTTAAGGCCATATATGGCTGATTTTTGGTCAGGAATTATGCCAGTATGCCCTTTAGCCATAGCACTGATAGACATTTGACACTTTTTTGAATGCTGTACTATAATTACACAAGAAATATGATACCCTATAACCCGAGCACTTTCCAAAGGTTGACCTTAATTAATTTCTTTTTCAGGAGCTAAATGAAAATGAAAGGGTTATAGAGCATTGTATTTTTGTATTAAATTGAATTTTTGAACCTACATCTTTTTCTATCATCATAAATATACTTTATTTACAAAAATAATTTGTCAGGAGTATATCCTAATGAGTGCATTGGTGCTACAAACAGCTTCAGTGACTGTTGAATCTGTGGAGAGTATTTTTGCAAAGTTGAAAATAATTAAAACCTATATGACTTCATCTACATTTCACATAATGGCCACGTTCTCTGTTGAAAGAGATGATGCAAAAAGACTGAATTTCCAGAAAGTTGTCAAAAGATTTATAAAAAGTACAATAATTAATATGTAAATTGTCTCACTTTGATAACTATAAAAACATGTAAGTGTAAAAAGTTATTTTTCTAAAGAGGTAAGATAATTTTCTTACTTTCATGCCAAACTTGTGTATTAAAAGGGGCCTACAATTAAATAGTTTGTAGAAGGTCCAGAAGTTTGCCACAATGACCCTATTTGGAAGTTGGCAAAAGTGATACACTTTATTTTTTTCTTATGTTCTTAAAATAAAAATCAACCACTATATACACAATAACCTGAATCTATCAAAACAAAAACATAAACCTACTTGAAAGCAACTATATTTGGATGGTTCAGCCTTCTCAGGTGTTTAATGTCTGTTTCAGACTTTTCCCGCACTTTTTTCACTGCTACTAATTCATTATCTAAACGCCCTAAAAACACAGCCCCCTGCGCTCCACTTCCTAGCCACTGGAGATCTCTGATATTTTCAAATGGAATTTCCCAGTCATCTAAAACAGTAGAGATAATAAAAAAAATTTCAACTTGTTATTACTTCACTAATGTTTTGTCAGTTTTAGTTCTATGTAACTCATAAGAATACATCTTATAATTTTTCTGATTGACTGACAAAATAATTATTTACATAAAAACACAAGAAACTGCAGCAATGCTTTAATAAAGATAATGATTGTGACTGGTTGTGGTATCTATTGTGGAATTATAAATTTCCTATATTTCTATGTAATACAGAGTTTTACAGGATAGATAGACAGAGTTGTTGATGATATATGGCAACAATATGTATATAACATCACCATGACCCTGGCCATTCTTGTCACATATTAATACAAATGCTGTAAATCCAGATCTTCTTGCAATTCAGTTGAAATGTGTTGATTTGCAATGTGGTGCCTAAACTCAACACCTTCCAGAAGAGTTATATTACACAATTTTCAGATTCATGTGCTTCTAGTCTGCAATTATAAAGACATGCAAGCACAAAATTCAACTTTTTGAAAGAAAGGGATATCTATTGTATTGGATCATATTAGATAAGCAAGAGAAGGCATTATTAAATTCCAACCAAGAAAAACTAGCCTACTCCCCAACCAGCTACTAGTCACATACCAGAGGTAGTAAAGAAAGTTAATCACCTTGTCACTAGAAGTAACCAAAGAGCACAGTGATCCACTGCAGCTAAAGTAAGAACCACCTACCTTTGGAACTTTATACAAATTAATTAAAATGAATTTAGGTCTATAAAAACAATAAGAGCCACATCCTAGAGCTACTCTTAAAACACACAGCTGAAATCTTCTTTTAAAGTGGATTTAGTCAACATGATGAAGGGCTCAGCATGGATCCAAAAAGTTGTTTTGAAATAACAAAAAACAGCAGAAGTTCATGGAAAATTCTTTCAACACAGCTGAAATGAAGGTCAAATGAGTCAAACAGAAATTTACCATCACAATGGATGAAGTATATATCTAACTAAATGACTGCAGTTAAGTATGTTTAGTGATGTGACACTTATAAATTGGTACACAACATATTGTGAAAGTTTTTCCAAAGATTTATGGTTGTGCAACTAAGATGGTGAGTTAAACATCCAGAGGGTAAAAACAAATATCACAATGAACTCCATATACTCTCAACTTAATGTGATGATACTATTATAATGCAAGGCAATACCATCGCTAGTGGAATGGGTGCTAATAAGGTGTTTCTTTTCCCTTGGCATGACAAAACATCCAGCCACACATTCAAGTCAACATACCAGTTTCTTCACAAGGTGCAAGTATACATGTTAATTCATGCTATACCTTTTGCACACCAATTAAACCACCACATATACAACTGCAATGGACTTCAGCATTTTTCATTTGTTCACACAGGACCTCGTACAAGCTCACGTAATCCATTCATGACAGACTTTGGAAGGCATGTAAAGAGGAATGAAACAATACTGACCTAAGTGTTTTGTGTAAGAACCTTCTTCAGTGAAAGTTGCACTACAAAGCAACAGTCCAAAACCAAATCCATCACATAGAACACTTTCAGTGATGGCCAAAGAAAGGGCTTTACACCTAGGCACTCATCCTTGTATCATTACCATAGTCCCTGAACACCTCTCATAAAAAATATTTATATTGTTTTTTACAACATTTTAACTATTAGAAAGTTTTCATATGTCAAAGTCCTAAAACACTTACATCATTACCCATTCAACATCATAAAATATGACATTTATCAAAAATTCATGCAAATTTAACTTCTTGGAATATTTCTTTATATGGTACTCTGATCAGTACTTTAAAATGATGCTAAAATGAGTTGAAAAGAGGAAAAATGCTGGGTAACTGATACTGAAGAATTAAAGATATAAATATAAGGACTTCAGATGATGTTATAAAATAAGGGTATATATATATATGTTAGGATTTTTTTGATACATTTGAAATGGAGTATTGAAATAGATATAAAAGCAGAAATGATATATAATAAATAATAAATGAATAAATGATATTTTCAACATGTTACATATGTGGTTCTTCATAATGAGTAAAAAGTTGATAAAATCTTACCTTTGTTTTCATTGTTAACAGACTTGCCTATGATATTCCACATAGGCCTAAGACATGTCAATAGCCCCTGCAGCCAGCTTGCTAATCGAGGTCCCTCATTATGGTAATCAACTTCCATTTCTTTCACTTCTGGAACACAGTTTTGTACAATGTTTTCATTTGTAGATTTTGCCACTTGAGTGGGGATCAGTTCTGTTTTTGGTAATGAAATTGTGGGAGACTTAGGAATTTGTAGCTCCACACCTAACTGGTTGAGTTCCTCTTCAATGCATAACATTCTGGATGAAAAAAGAAAAATACATAGAAATTACACCAGTGATCTAGCAGAAACTTATCTAAGTTATTGTAATTTAATTGCTTAACTAACAAAAAAATAAGTGCACACAAGAAACAAAAGTTTGTATTTTTAACTACTCTACCCTCATTTTAAGTATTGCAGTTGGAAAGGGGTTGACTTTCTATAGATGTTAGCTCTACTTTTATCCTCTTGTCAGTTAGCACTTTATAGTTGAATTAAACAATAGAAGGAATAATAAATGAGTGGTAAACAAAATCATAAAAAAATAAAAGTAGAATTTGCTATCTTACAACCAGGTGATGAAGTCCAGCATGTATTTGATTTATAACCATATTTTACAATTTATATAAATATATATATAAATGAAAGACATTACAAACAGACTCAAAAATCAAAAATAATTTTTTAATTACCAGTCCTTGTTGTCATCATTAAAACTCATAGCGGATAATGTCTGTGGCCATAACACACAAATAAATTGGGGGCATTCCATCTATCGGACAAGATCCAAGTGCCAATGTCAAACTAGTCAGAAACTTATAATAGAAAGAAGCAATAGTAGTGATGTTCATGCGCACTCATATACTTAGAGATTAATTTTGTAGAAGGCAGAGTGCAGTTGTCTATTTTTGATAAAAGAAAGTAATTTGATTTTCCCATCCTTGGTCTACTAACCCTAAGAGTATTGTTCCATCTATACTGCTAAAATAAATTAATATTTCTCGGTTAAAAAGATTTTTAACAATTTGTAATGATAGTAATTCTTTTATGGATAATGTTCAATTATTCATAGGTAAATTGCAAAATAATAGTTATAAGGACTGGCATATATAAAAATGTTAATACTCTCTTATAATGAATATGAAATTATATTAAAAAGTAAACTCTCAGTTATGAAAACTACCTTGTGGATTACATAGAGCTCGTTAGTTACTCAAGGTTATCCTTGGCTTATAAGTGACTAATTTTAAAACATTTAGGTATTTTGTTCAGTAACCTGGGGCAGAAAGACCAACTTCAGATAGCTTGGTTTGTCTCAACTCACCTGGTTTATACTTGAACAATTTTTCAAGAGAAAGGGAAGAGCTATTAAAGTAAGGGTTTTAGTTCTGTTTAACATCATTTTGTAATTATTAAACAAAAGGGTGGAGGTCTGGAGTCTTATTTGGAAAAATATAGGGTGGTCCATTTCTACTATAAGAATATTTTTGCCTTTTTTTTTCTGCATCTCATAAAAGGGTGAAGGTTGGGAGTTTTACATTGTAAAATCTTAGGGTGGTTTATTTCTACTTTAAGAATATATCTAAATATTAAAGGTAATTGTCTGGTTGCAGACAGCAAAAGATAGTAGGAGTTGAAAAGTTGTGGGTTCAAGCATTCAACTCCTAACCTTTAACTGATATTCCTTAGTTGCTGGCTAGCTTGACATCAGCATCTTGATCTTGTCTAGCTGGTAGATGGAATATCTCCAATGCATTTGGGTGATATGGCCATTGACATTATCTGTTATGAGTTTTAATGATGACAAGGAGGACTTGTAATTGAAAAATTAATTTTGATTTTTGATACGCTTTGTAATTTTTCTGACTTATATCAATGTCATCATTATTGACTGTTGTTTCATAGTGTTGATTAAAAATCGCCTATTTACAATTTAGTCTTTGAAAGCTTTAGAGCTATTAATTTATATATATATTCAAGAATGTATTGCCAGAATGAAACTGGTAAAATAATAATGACATCTATTATCTTCCTAAAATTCAAAGAACTCAAAAACATTAATATGCAAAAAATAACTTCTAAGTACAAACATCTGCAGTAAAACATTATTTTAATCATTTTTGTTAGGCGTAAAAAGTTTTTTGATTTACCATTTATAAGTTTAACATCATTGCTACTCATTGACACTTAATTAATTACTTAACAATCAAATGATACACACCCTTTATCAAAGCAGTCTTCTTTGTCAGTGCTGAAAAATCAGTTATATAATAAGTCAGTTACAGCTCTTTACTAACCAGAAATCATGACAATTAAAAACTATACATTCTGTAAAACTGAATTATAATTCTTCTTAAAAATTAGCACTTGAATAAAACCTTTTGACACCGCACTTGTAAATTATCCATTTTTGTATTTTTATATGGCAGAAAAAAAGGTGGTCTGGAAGAATTAATAATTTTTAAGATTCATTAATTATTAAATTGCTTAAAATAAAGTATGTTTCATGTATAAATGTCCAGTACAATGTTATCTGCAAATTTCTAATAAGCAGTACTTTCTCAAGCTAATATTTATCATGCTTGAATATGTTCTCTTTATCGTAGGTGTTCAACAATGATCACAAACTCAAAAATGGTGGGAATCAAAAGATAAGTTTAGTTTTAATGCCTATAATAGGTTTGTAAACCCAAGTAAAACATGTCAATTTAAATATTTAGGAGTGATAATAATATTATAATTTAGAAATTAATAGAAGTTACTATTGGAATTATTTACAAGATTTAAAATTTTTTTAAAGAACAATATATATATATATATATATATCTTAT
Organism: Limulus polyphemus; assembly: GCF_000517525.1. Lineage (NCBI taxonomy): Eukaryota > Metazoa > Arthropoda > Merostomata > Xiphosura > Limulidae > Limulus > Limulus polyphemus. The sequence continues at coordinate 49,434 of NW_013670242.1, forward strand.
TAAGTGGATTTCATTCTCTGCAAATAACTTTTAAAAGCATTAGAACTGAGACACTAAAAAGATAGAAATAAGCCAGATAGATATTTCCAACTTTACAAGCCAAAACAAAAAATATTAAATGTCATTCCTCAAAAAATGTCATATCCCATATGAATAGGTAGGTATATAATATCATATATATTGTACAGTTACCTTGTTCCAAAATCTTCTTTATCAGTACTGTTCAACATAACAGGTACTGCTTCTAAAGAAAACTGTGTATCGCCCATGTTTTCTGGCTGGTCAGGACTGTTAACCTTTGTTGAACCCGCCATGGTGCATGAACCAGTTGGAGTTTTCATTAGTACAAGTATAAAAGTTTCAGCTACATTTCTAGGTTGACCTATGTATGCCAGTACAAACAGCTTTTATTACAAGAACATACTAATTTATTGTTGTAAGATATAGTTTAAATTTTTTTAATTTAGAAGTTATCTATAGGGCACATGAAGTTAAGATCAAGTAGGTTTATAAAAGTAATCTTAGAATACTTAGAATGTTCATGAATATTGGTCTTATTTTTACCAAACAATTAAAAACACCTGTCCAATGATAAAATACATTACAACACTGATTTCAAAAGTGGAATTATTTTGGTAAACAAAATATAGCCTTGTTTAATTTCAACATGGTTACCAGATCCATAAACAAGATCAAAACTTTTAAAGAGATAATGAAACAATTAAATGAAGAACAAGAAGAAAATAACAGAAAATTAAAAGAAGATCATGAAAAAAGGTCAGAACATTAGAAAAATAAGATAGAAAATTATGGGAACAGGACATAATACTGAAAGAATTAAGAACAAGGGTAAATCTTATTGAAGACAAGATCACAAAACTATTGGGGATGTACAGAGGGATTACAACAACAAGTTTGAAAAAATGCAGAAAGACATCAAAAAAGCATAGGAAGGCTGTCAAGAAAATTAAAAGAAGAACAAAATGACATTATGTTGTACAGAAAGATTATAACAGTTGGATTAAAAAAAGGTGGAAAAGAACATTAGTGACAGAATAAAGCATACAGAAAGTGAATTGGTAAATGCAAAGATTAAACCTCTTTCTGCATCAGCCCAAGAATTCCAACCTAAAACACCATCTACTATAAATATGGAATTTGAGAACTTATTTTTTCTACACCATTTATCATTACTGTTGTGGAATCTGTTACCACAAGACCTTCTTGGACTTCTCCAGCCATATCACTACAAACTCCAGTTCCAGAATTTAGTTGGCCTAATCAATAGCATTGAGAAACCAACAGACTGTGATGGAAAGGTACTATGGGAGATATATCTGACTCAGTTTAAAATAATTTCCAAAGTACACAAATGGAAAAGTGAACAACAAGATTTGACAGGACCAGCTTTAATGATACTAAGTAACCTCCAGCTGAGAGCCATAACAACTATCAAGCATTGGTAGCTGCCTTAACCAACAAATTTGGAATAGCACCCAAGAGCAAAATTCCAGAACAGAGTATGAAGGAAAGAAGAGACTTTAGATGAACTTTCAGAATATTTGGAAAGGTTTGTCCATTTATCTTACCTGAATATTCCACATGAAATAATGGATTTGTTGGCATGTGACCATGCAATTTACAGATGCTATAACGTACAAGGCTTTGAGAATTAAGTTGAAACAAAATAGGTGTAGATCTCTGAAGTTTGCAGTGGAAATAGAATGTACTAGTCACAGATAAACAGCTAAGGACAACATCTAGAATTTACAGATCATCATATTAAGCAGTATGAAAACATCAGCCACCCTTGATGATAGTCTAAAAGAACTGAAAGGACTAGTTAGACAACTAATTACAGAGAATGGAGGAAATAAAACCACAAGACAATAGGTATATATTGCCAGGAACTGCAGACAAAAGCTTACAGGGAATAAGAATTCCTCTCAAAGAATACCAGAAACAGAGAACTGCTATAGATTTGAGATATCTGAACATTACAGCAGACACTGTAAGGAATCAACAGCTGTTAATATACCAAGGAGACAATACCCTAAGAATAAGTAGATGTGCCCAACCGGCTCAAAGGAACATCAAAGAGCTAAAAAGACATAAAAAACAAGAATTACCTGGATTTATAAGTCAAGTTCAGCTGAGAATATTCCATATTTGCTCCTAATGAGATAAAACGTTCAATAACTAAAGAAACCAATCTACAAGTCAAAGGAGTTTATTAATGGAAACCTTGCAGTATGTTGATTGACATTACTACAATAGTTTGACAAGATTTGGTAATGAAAGGTGAGAAACTGCCTAAAGCAGTGATGAAAGAAGATAGAGTGATGTAAACAGTAAGTGGACATAAAGTTCCATCAGGATGCAAGTTGTAAGCTACCCTTACTGTAAGAAGCTTCTCCACACTTCATGACAAGTGGTTGATTGACATCGAATAAGAGTACCTATTGGGAACTGACTTAATATGGAGACTTGGATGCAAGATTAGGCTTCAAATAGTGTTACAGTTTATGACCAGAAAATCCCTGTGCAACACAGAGGATGAATTTTCCATGATAAAAGGGAAAACAGTCATTGTATCACCAGGAAGTGAAATGCTCATACCAGGCTTTGTTAAAAAATAAATTTACATCTAGTGACAGGGCCATAATAGCAGCAAACACTAAAGTACTTCCTGTTGGATTAATGGTTGGTATAACTGTCATGGATCTTAAGAATAAAAGAAGTCATTATTATGGTCATGAACACAAAAAAAATCATAAAATTTGAATCAAATCTCAATGGGACATTACAAGATGTGAAGCTACAGATAGTACTTCCACATCAATGTGTACCAGAAGCAGTTACCTGTTAGAAAAGATGTAGAAAATTTGATATCAAATCCTCACCTAAAAACAGTTTACCACCTCACTTATAAGAACTGTATAATCTGAGCCATAGAGGCCTTACAGCTGATTAGTGCTAGATATTACATAATTTGCTCATAGAATATAAAGACACATTCTCTAATGGCCCTAACAATTTAGACCAAATAAATAAAATCTCTCTCAAATCTGATACTCAAGATGCAGACTCAACACATCAGTTAGCCAAATGATTTCCACTTGCAAAATAGGTTGAGGCTTTCAGAGAGATAGAAACTATGAAGGAACATGAAGTGATGGAACCAAGTACTAGTCCATAGGCATCACCTACTGTACTTGTGAAGGATGGTGCCACAAGGCTCTCTGTATAGGCTACCAGCAGGGACTTTGACAGCCAGCCCAGGCCCTGGAGGGCAAGAAATATCATTGGGCTCCCCTTTCATTCTACTTATTAACTTTAGCTGATTTTTCATAAAAGAAATTTAGGTGACAGATTTCTTTATGAATCCATGAAAAAGCAGTCACCATTTTAGCTCATTAAGTAGTATGCATTTCTAGTGAGCTTTGGAATATCCCACTGCCGAGCCCCTCAACAGAAACCGGCCCTGGGTTAGCTGCCCCCCCCCCTCTCTCATCAGCCTTGGCTACCAGAAGGTGAATGAAGTCACAAACAAAAATGCTTACCCACTGCCAGGGATTGACTGTACTTTGGATGTTCTATCTGGAATGGTTTTCATTACTTATGAGTGGATATTGGCAAATGCAAGTTAACAAAGCAAGTGGAGAGAAGACAACATTTACTGCAGGAAATGGGTTGTACCAATTTATTGTGTTACCATTTGGATTATTTAATACATCTGCTACATTTCAACATTCAATGGAATATACTCTGTCTGAACTAACCTAGAACATAGAACTCATTTATTTGAATGGCATAAATGCATATGGGAGAAAATTTGATAATGTGTATGATGGGCTAAGGAAGGTTCTGGACTGGTTAAGGAAAGAGAACCTTAAGCTGAATCCTAAGATGTGTGGATAATTGTGTGAACAAGTGAGTTTCCTGGGACACATAGTCAGCAGAAAAGGAGTGTCTACAGATCCACTGAAGTTTGACTCTTTTCAGAATTGAACAACACCAAATAATCTGTGTGAAGTAACAGGACTTCTGGGACTGTGTTCTTACTAATGTCATTTTCTAAAATTATTCTCTAACATAGCTCTTCCTCTACACAAATTACTTGAAAAGCCAAATAGGTTTTGTTGAACTGCTGATTATGAACAAGCATTGAAGAGACTGAAGAAAAGACTGACCACTGCAACTGTATTGGCATACCCAATTCTTGAGCATCCACTCAATTCAGATACAGATGCCAGTGATTTTTGCAGTGGGTATACTATAGAAAGGAGGTATTGTAGAACTAGAAAAAAGGTACTTAGCATTGTTTAAGCCCTAAGTAATCCCATCATTACCTATATGGGCAAAAGTTTACACTTTGGACAGATCATGCAGCATTGAAGTGGTTGGTGAATTTTTGCACTCCAGAAGGCCAGATAGCAAGATGGATCCATAAACTACAGGAGTAGAGATTTAACACTGTGCATCACTACCCAGAACAATATAAATGCTTTTGCATTATCCCAAAGAAAAAATGTTATGAAGAATGTAAACACTGGGAATTCTTCTGCAGCTTTGAAAGTTTGAAGCTCTCCATCATTTCCACAGTATTCCAATGGCTGAACATTTACATGTTAGAAAATACTAAAGCAAGTGAGAGAACACTTGTATTAGGTTAGGTGCTGTGAATTTGTTGAGAATTGGTGTGAAACATGTGAGCTCTACTGTGAATGACAAGGTCTATAAAAGAAAAAACCTAGGCAGTTACAGCAGTATTGTGTTTGAAAGAGTTACTGTCAATGTGTGTCAGATTTTATAGGACCAGAATTCTTTACTGTAGGTGTCTGTGACTTGTTGGTGATAAATTTCAACAATAAATGGAGAGCACACAATCCATTGCTTTAAAATAAATTCAAAACAAGTCAAATGCATGAACAAAAATTTGTTACACTTGATTATCACAGTTATATCCAGAACTTTAAATAATTGTCTCCTTTTCAAAAGTCCACACAGGTGGATTCAATTATTTAGAACACTCTTTGACAAAACAAATTATTCTCTTCTGTCTTTTATTACAGTAAAAGCTGTGAAACTCACCTTAGAAATCACTTGTTACAGCTAAAGTCACATGCAGTCCAAGTTAATTTTTTTCAATTTTACTTTCACTTTTTATAACTTAGTTACTTGCACTAACTTGGTCTATATATATATATATATATTTTGCCCGACTGAGGCCTAAAACTTTCTATAAAGTACGAGATGTTTTGATGTAACAATACTCACTTAAAACAACGAAAAAAATTCAGAAGGTACGATTAACATGACGTCAATTCATAACAATTTAACTACATAACAAATGATTCTCAAATAGTGATGTAGGCAAACCTGTGATAAGTTATCACTTCTAAAAATATTAAATTTAACACTTGTGCTTTATAACTATCTAGATCATAACTCTCATATTAAATTTAAATGAAATAGTCATGTATATCTAACAATTTGCTTGTATCTCTGCCACAAATTAACAGTTGGAAACTCTAATAAAGAAATTCATCTAAGAATTTGTTTCAAGATTTGGTGTGCCTATAGAACTTTATTCATATCAGGAACAGAACCTTATATTAGCCTTGTATATGGAAATTTGTCAGATCCTTTGGATCAAAATGGCAAAATCAACAGCCCTTCATCCATATTCTCAAGACTGATGGCATGGTGGAGAGATACAACCACTGTTAAATCAATTGGCCAATTTTGTGGATAAACATCAGAAAACATTGGATCAAGATTTTCCACTGTTATTGATGAGTTATTGTACAGCAGTACATGAAAGTAGAGGCAAAACACCATAATTACTGATGTATGGAAGAAAACTTAAATGTGTCACTGGACCTTATGTACTGTCATCTGGAAAATGGCCATTCAGAATGGTCTCACACAGAATATGTATAGATGTTAAGGACCACCATTGATGATGTTACCATGGAAAGACTTAAATTAGCTTGTGATAAAATGAGAAGTCACTATTATACTAAAGCTGATAAGACTGGATTCTATCAAGGTAAGATAGCATTGTTGTGCAATCCCTGCTGCAAGAAAGGATGAACTCCAAAGTTAAGCTTGTGTTGGGAAGGACCATGTGTGTGTTTTACTCAAAAGAATCAGTGATGTGCTTTACAATATCCAAAAGGGCAGGTGATCCAAGCAAAATGACATCTACCATGATGACCTTTATAAGTACATCTGTGACAAAATGGTCAATTGGGTAACTCCAGAGCTGCATTTGTCAGTGGAAACTCAACCTGCTAAGGAACTCACAGTTTCTTTAAAGACCACTTCCAGAGGATCAACAAGGATAGAACCTCAACCACCTTACCTAAGAAGAACTCCCTCAACAACAACAGGAAAGCCAATGACAATAAAGGACTGTAGATTATCTCACTTGCATACCATTGGGCCCTGGAAAAGAAAGTCACCTATAAGTTTGGGAGAATGGAGTATAGTGTAGTGTTTTATTTTTGTATTAAGATTGTTCAATGGACATCACAATCCAGGAAGGATCGGTGTTGTAAGCTATATTTTCAATGTTTTAAATTAACTTAGATGTTATTTAGAGGGTGCAAGAAGTTATGATCAAGTAGGTTAATAAAAGTAGTCCTACAATACTTAAAATGTTCATGAATATAAGTAATTGAAAGAATTTGTTAAGTGTCTAGAAACTATACTGCATAATAAATATGAGAATCAATAAAGTATTGAGTCACTTTACAGTTAGTAGAGTACCAGTCATTCAAGGATGTATTCATTTGTATTTTAGTTATCACAAATATTCAGTTACTCGATCAATTAGCTGTAAAATTGTACAAGTAAGTTTATTTAAACATTAACCATAGTACCATTAATGAGTAAATTTCTGTTGTAAGTGATTATGTCATTTTTGAATTGAGGCCTATATACAAGAGATAGCAAACTGTAGGTTAAAGAAAAAATAAACTAATTTGTTATTGCTATGTAGATTACATGGCATAATTTTCCCAAAAAGAACCCACTGAATGATAGAACACATTACAACATTATTTTTCTGCTGTCTTTTTAAATGTTAAAAATACATATATTGCTTTTCTTCTTTTATACCAAATGAGATTGCAAACATAAGTTTAGATTTATTTCAACTCTTGCATGATTCCAGCAATTATTCAGTGGTACACTAAATCATCTTAATAACAGTGATAAATAACATGGATTTATTATCTTAAAGAATACATCAAATACTATTACTTATCTGTAACATGCCAAATGTGACCTAAAACATACACAGTACAAATATTATGAAATTTTATGAGTAATTATTTCTGTTCTGTAGTCCCCAAATGGCTCGCTGGTATTTAGAGCTTATACTGCAAAAATTCAATATTTGAATACTGCAAAGGACACAGTGCAGACAGTCCATTGTCTAGTTTTATTTTGTGAGAATCACTATTACATTTCAGTCTGCTACAAAATGCTAAACTCTTATCAGCTACATTTCATGAGATGTGAAACCATGCCGGGACTAATGCTAAGCCTTGTTTAGCTGTTTTAAATCATTTTCAGAGGATGATTTTCCACTAACTTCTTGCTCTGATCAAACTTAATATTAATTACCTATCAAACAGATATTTTGCATGTACAATACTAACAGAAATACCAAATCATATTTATAGTTTAATCATACAGTCATTACTGAATAATTATATTACTTTTGCTATCCTATTTTTGTGGGTGTATACCTTAAACAACAGGTTCTCGTCTCCATGCTAATTTCCTATAAGAATCTGGCTTTAAACAACTTAGAGAAAAGGGAAACAAGAAAGACAAAAAGAATGATCAAAGGAAACATTTTATATGTTAAATAAATAGCATAAATGGTTAAAAACCGAAAAATACAAACCCTTAAACAATAAATATATTAATTAACATATGTGCATTGTGATACATAAGCACATCTTGCATGTATTTTTTATCCTTTTGTTTTAATATAGTACTATTCGGTATGTATCAGTTGTTCTGGTATGATTTCATTCCAGTTGAATTTGTTCTTTGTCATTCTCCTGAGAAAACATCTGACTTGCTCATGGGTGTTTTGGCTGTAAATCTGTACATTATGCAATAATGTCAACAGCAGTGCCCTGCAATGGAAGATCAGGCAATGACTCAAGATTACAGCTTCCCATAAGTTCGAACAAGCATGCCCAGTCATATGAAAACGTTAGTTGCTCTGGCTAAATCTGATGTTACCTTGGAAGCAGGTAATGTAAGGTTCAGAGAGTCTGGTATATTATCTTGACTAATACAGTTTGGAAAGAAAACTATCCATAAAAAGCAACTGTCCAATATCATAATCACAGTATGTTTGTGTTATCAAATATAGGTTCTTCATTGTACTCATCCTCACGAAATCACAGTTTCAGAGAAATCCAGGACAACTCTGTAATACGTATCTTGCGGAATCTCCTGTTATTCAGTGGATCTGTCCCACTGCTCTGAGGAAAATCAGTTTTACCTGAAAATACCACAGAGTGATAGAAGGAAAAATATATTTGTACTTTAGCCAAAACATATCTTATTGTAAAGTTTTTCCATTTTCTGTTTACATGTTCATTGCCCTATTCATCTAATTTTGAGTTTAAGTTTTAAAAAACTTCTTCGTTTTGAAAATGGCAATTTCTAACATTTCATACTACTTTAAATCACTGGAAGGAGACTGTTGTTCGAAAGAGTTATTGAATCAATGAGAATTCCTTTCCTGGAGAATGTAATTTGCTGATGATAAGAAGGTCTATGATTTCCATCTTGCTGCAGCCACTAACTCAGGAAAAAAGAGTCGATGCCTGGTGCACCCAGAATGGCTAATCATGCTCTTTCCCTGAGCATTGACTTCAGTGCAGGGGAAGCACCAACTATTGAGGCTTATAATGGTGATGTGGCATCTGTCGAGTCTGAGACCAAATGGTTCAGTATATATAGGACTCCCAGGCCTTCACCAACCAGAGAAAGACAACACAAGCTCTAATCAAAGCTACCTGAGATTGTTAAAAAAAACTGGTAGATGCCATTGGTGGACAATGTCCACCAACAGGAGCTATCTCGTTGGTTGATGAGATGACAAGTTTGAATGACCAAGATAATGAACCACAGGGCCATGTTGAGCCTCTCTGAGCTGTAAAGTATACTGTGTGGGCAATTGTGGATCCTGAATGAGCCTGTGGTCACACAGAACTAGTGGGGGAGCTGTTGACAATAAATTATTGCTTTGCCACCAGAGACCAGGGATAGACTACTCTAAAATAAGTCATGTCCCTGAACATTCCTAGAAAACCGAATCCATGACACTCAAAACATCTTGGTTAGGTGATGAACATGGGATCATGAAGGGAAGGTTTGGCTTTAATCATAGATCCCCATGAATGAAGTGAAAAGAATATGCCCCTGACATTCAATGCTGCAGCCAAGGATTCTGTTTACGAAACAAACAGATGGTAATGGGAGAAATAGTTTTGGGTTTAATGGTAAGCTGTGTTGACCATTGTCACGGGAATGACAATAAGTGGCAACACAGTCATAGTTATTGGTCAAATGAAGGTAGTAGCTGCATTGCAGAGTTATGATTGTCTTTACAACCTACATACTTGGCTTAATTCTGACCAATTGGAATCCATCTGACCTCAGATTTTCTATCTTGGACTTTTCCTATTTAAGATCAAATTATTGATCCATCTGGCTATATCTTTCTTAGACTAGCAAGTGACCATCTCTTCTAACTGTTGACTACTACTCATAAGTTTTTACTGCTGCACTGGAGAACTATTACGATGATCAATACTCTCTTTGGTGACATCTGACGTACGTGGCTGATCTCAAGGTTCCCAGTGCTGGCCTGATGTTTGATGTTGTGGAACCCATGGATGAAGATGCATTGCTTACTAACACATCTGACATGCAGAATATCACTGTGTCAAGTCTGGGCTACTCTTATCAACCGTATACTGGCCGGTCAAAGCCAAAACCACCATGAACTTATAAGCACTAGTAGCATAAAAGCCAGTGGAACCAACAGTGCTGACAGAAACAAGCCAGCAGGTAGCCCAAAAAACAAGGATGTAGGATGTCCCTAATGCCTCCCAAAACTCCAGTGAAGAAAGAATCAAGGCGTTTTTAATGAGGCACTCATCAAATGTCCCAGCAATGAATTTTTAACCATTTGGCAAATGTGCCAACAGCTGTGTGCCCGGCTCTGGACGGTCAGCTGTGCTCTTTGATGATATTTCAGAGGAAAGGGGACAAACAAGCAGCCATGAAAGCTCTGGTAATAATAATCAACACAGACACTGTGGTGACCCACAACACAACCACTGAGCTAGTACCACCACCAGCTTGGCACTAACACAGTTAGTGGTCAGGAAGTCCACTTTTCCTACTTGCAGAGGACGCCTACCAGCTGTACATAGCGCTGACACAGACGAGATCAGCCTTTACCCAAGTCTGTGATTTCATTCATATCAACATGGTCAGTCAAAGGTCATCTGCCATCTTGGAGTGTCTACTGACGAGATTGAGGTGAGGGTTGAGAGACTTTGCATTTTCTGTTGGGTAAATGTATATTTTATATATGTATTTTAATTTAAGTGTATGTGTTGTTTATTTTAATATGCATCTCTGCTTTTCTTTTGTTGTTGCTGTGTTCCTGTTTCACCTTCTGTATTAAGGAATTTCATTAATGTTTAACATTACACAGTATGTTCAATTTTGTATCTTTAAAATTTAATTTGTGATTATAACTTTGATCATGAACCACGGTAGTTGTTCATAATAGATATCATTCATTTAATCTTTATTTATTATCATATAATATTGTTCTGCCAGCCTATAGCAAAAATGGCATTAAGTATTGTGATAAAACCTGAGCAATATTACTAAATGTATCATTGTACATTGTGTAGGGTAGATTTTAAGTTTATTTGACTACAGTGGCTGTATAACCATTGACATACAATCGTTTTAATGTAGTCTGTAATTTATATAGAGCCTCATAATCTACTGCATGCATACGTATATAGCTGCATGCAGATCGTGGATGTAATTTAATATTCATATGGCAGGCATGACACATGCACCATAGCAATTATCAACCTATTGTTCCAACTATATCATTTATTTATGTATATGGTTCCTGCCCTTTCAGACACGAGGCTGCTGACAGGATCATGTTACCCAGTCTTCTAAAACGTTATACAAATGTCTAGGCTGTCTTCCACAACAAATAATATTTAAGTAATAGTTTAAAAGGCAGCACCAAGCTCAGTTTCAAGTATCGAATCGGTAATCATGGTAATGGCTGATGGTAAGTGTCGTATTATAGCCAACACTGCATGATTGTGAATTTTATAGATACTCAAGATAGAATAGACACCATTGAAGCTGACTATAAGGAGTGGCAAGAATAGTGCAAGCAGGAGATGGTGATTTTTATGGCGACTGTAGGCAAAAATGAGACAGAATTTTTTACGTATATATATTTTATTTAGAAAATATTTAGTTTCAGATGACGTATACCGCAGCGACGGCCCACCAGAGTTTAGGGTCGTCACAGTGGAAGAAGGCCGTAGAAGTGTCATAACCCAAACTCCATCAGAAATGGAGGGGAAGGTATATTAATGTAATCAATTCATAATTGTTAATTAACACATTTTCGACCTTGTAGAGTTTGTAGAATATCGCTCCAAGAGGAAATCTGGCCAGTTGCAGCAAACCATGATGGCCTTACTATGGCCAGTCGAGGGGTGGAAGAGGAAATATAACAACTATGAGAAATAATAAAAATACTTATTTGTATGCATATACAATTATATTTTGACACATTGTCTTATATTTTGAATATATATGCAAGTTGAAAAATTCATATGGCCATCTATATAGACGGCTATACAACTAAAAAAACAACGATAAAACTTGAATGTAGATATATATGTAGAGAGAGACAGGGATAGATGGATATAGATATAAGTACTAGCCAACACGCATTTCATTTAAAATTTATGATAGCCTTTAGAAATGGAGTCAGAATAAGGATTTGTAGCTTGAGGAAATAATGTCAGCACTATGTCTTTAAACCTTAAGCTTCTTTGTTTACTTTTTTTGCGATTGCATTTTCACTTTAAGCTACCTATCTTTTTTTCTGTATTTTTGAAGATCTCTATTCCCCCTTTTTAAATGAACAATTTTTAATATATTTGTTTATCTATGAAGAGTTTATTTTGATGGGCAGTGTATAACTGTCAATGTGTTTTTGGGTTCTATTTTCTTCTCATTATTGTGTAACAGATGTATTTTGAATTTGATGTAGTGTCAGCTGACTTATTTTGTAAGTTTAGTTGCACGTTGTAACTATGGTGTGAGCACTTGAATCGTTCATTCATTCCCTTTTATAATTTTTATGCACTATGCTTAAGATTAAGGTGTAATTGTTTTTAGAGTTGTTTGTCTCATTGTA
>NW_013670242.1:62928-65573 GCF_000517525.1 Limulus polyphemus
TGGGGGGCTATCTTTTTTATTTTTTTTTAAGGAGTTCAATATATTTTTGTCTTAATTATTAAGGGTTTACTGTATGATATTCTCATATATTTAGATTTGATTTTGTACTTTCTTCCTTGTTAAATTGTAATTGTAAATTGTGTGATTTCATTGTTAAAGCATATCTATTTGGTGTAATCATCGTTGAAGGATATTTTGATTTATAGGGTGAAAAATGTATTTACGTGAATCATTATTGAAGATTTTATTGCACTTCTTTGACAAAGGGTTGTATTGTTTGTGTTGCGTGTAAGTACTTACAGACACAATAGAAAGTTACTGTACTCCTTGACGATGCATGCACGTGTAGCTTTTATTGGTTTTAAGTTAAGATTAATATGAAGAGGAGAGAAAAGGTGTGGTATATACAGAATACCATGCACTTTCTACCTTCTTGTGTTAAGATAGTGTTACTTGAAATTTGTCATTATTTTACTATGCGCAGTTGTTGCATTAAAAGCGGTCAAGAAAGTTAAGTTTATTTTGTTCTGGCTATATTTGTTCTTTGTCAAACTCTTGAGGCAACTCTTGGTCTGCTCATGAAGTTTATGGCTGTAATGCTGTACATCGTGTAAGGATGTTGAAAACAGTATTCTCGAATAGTAGGTCAAATTAAAATGACGGTCACGTCGATAGCACTAGTCACTTTGGGTAAGCCTAGTGTTACATAGGAAGTAGGTAATGTAGAATTAATACGATTTCGATCAAATAAGTTCGGAGAGAAAACAACTTACTATCCAGTAAAAGTGATTGTCTAGTGTTATAAGCAAGTATAAACACTGTGTTTGTATTATTAAATAAAAATTGTTCATTGTGTCTCACATTGTGTCCATCTATTTATTTCATTTTCATGAACTTAATTTCAGATACGTTCAGAAGTACCAATTCTGTAAAAAATATGTTGTAGAATCTCCTTTTATTCAGCATACATATTCCATTGCTCTTATGAAAATCGGTTTTATCTGAGAATACCACAGTACATACAAATAGCACGGTTTTGATATCACTATCGGGGAGCGTGCTAGCACTCTCTAAGTAGGGATGGTACAGATGTTCGTATTAAAGCAATACAAATGCCATCTGGATTTTCTTCTCTACGGGTCACCAGAAGATAGATATGAAGAGCTACTTGACATAATCACTCTATCTCCGGTGTATATACTGTTTTTCAGCTATCCAGAGCGTCCCAAAGTCGAAAACCGGCGAATAGCCAAAACCGAGATTTCTTATTTTCATTCATCATCATATTTCTTCAACAGGCCTAGCGCCCACCTAGTTCTAGCAGTAACTATAACTTTATCATCATTTGATAGAGAAAAACAGTCTTCACGATCTTTTACTACTTATTTTATTGTTATTCGATGCACACAAAAAAATCATAATTCTAGTGTAAACGATGTTATTACCACTTGAAATTCGCTTTCTTACAGAAATCTGGTGTTCCTTTAAAAAACGTAAGTATAGGGTGAAATAGGGATTACCAACCAATAATAGATTAACATTAGATGACTGTAACATGTCGAATGTTCAATGCTTTGCACACTATACAAATGGTGTCTTTAGGGAGCCAACCCCTATATTATGTATGAAGTAAAGGAGTAAAAAATAATAAAATCAAGACACATACAGGTCATCAGAAGCTAGTTTTGAAGAGTTACCTGGCATAGTCGCTATATCTCCGGTGTATAGGCCGCTTTTCAGTTATTCAGAACGTTCCACAGTCGAAAACCGGCGAATAGCCAAAACCGAGATTTCTTGTTTTTCTTGATCACCCTCTCTCTACAACAGGCCTAGCACCTACCTAGTTCTAGCAGTAACTATAATTTTATCATAATTTGACAGAGCAAAACAGTCTTCACGATCTTTGACTACCTATTTTATTATTATTATATGCAAAATTTATAAAACTTTAGAATACACTTTATAACCTAGTAACACACGAACGCCATCTTATAAAAATAAATATACAAACAAGTATAAGGAAAACATGTATCGCTAAATAAAAAAAAAGCTATGTAGGACTGGCTGCTGAACTTGAAAAAAGAAACCAAACAAAATACGGATGGAAGTGAACACATCACTTGATCTGCTAATGATCGCATAGCGGACTAAGCTGTCTTGACTTTACATGGAGAATAAAATCCATACATTACTGGCTTTCTCACTGGCAAAACAAATAGAACCAGAATTTACTATCGTTAAATGTTACTCTATTGTATAATAGTCATAAAATTAGTACTCTAAAGTTGACTAAAGAAAAGGTATAATGATGCAAGATGAGATTCTATTCAAACACCAAGCTTCCGATATATTTCAATATATTTGAAATGAAAGCACAGTAATAAAATATATAATTTTATAAAGACAAGTAGGGATCGATATATACGTAACCTCGCTAGCTATAGCTTTGTAGAAAGTTTTAATGCTACAAAAAGTATTGAAACACGTGAAAACTACAAAAATTGAGTTATCTTAAATTTAAAAAAATATTATCCCTGCTTGTTTGTTTGAAATTAAGCACAAAGCTACACAATGGGCTATCTGTGCTCTGCCCACCACGGGTATCGAAACCCGGATTCTAGCGTTGTAAGTCCGCAGACATACCG
>NW_013670242.1:65640-82947 GCF_000517525.1 Limulus polyphemus
CCCACGACTCCACCACGGGTACGTCGAAACCCGGATTCTAGCGGCGTTGTAAGTCCGCAGACATACCGCTGTGCTACTGGGGGGCTATTATCCCTGCTTTGGCAAATTACTGTAATTATGTTAGTCTGAGACAAAGTAGGGATAAAGTTTTTTAAATTTTAAGTAACTCGGTTTTTTAGTTTTGACTTTCTTGTTTCAATACTTTTTGTAGCAGGTTTAGGTTTTGAAGTTAAGCACAAAGATACACAATGGGCTATCCGTGCTCTACCCACCACGGGTATCGAAACCAGGTTTCTAGCGTTGTAACTCCGCAAACATAACGCCTTTTTTAGAATTAAAACTTTCTATATTACTATAGCTAGTTAGGTTACGTATATATCGATCCCTACTTGCCTCTATAAAATTAAAAATATTTTATTATACTAGTTTGTTTCGTTTTTATTAGCTATATTTTTGTGTGCCAGCAATACCAAGCGTGGGAGAGAGTGTATACCCAATTCGATTTTATTACTCATTAGAATCTCTACCAACCTACCCTCAAATATATATATATATACTACTATCCTTTTTTAGTACAGGAAAGAAATTATTGAGACCCCAAACGGAAGAGTTCTGTGAAAAAATCAGAGCGATAAGATTCGTCATTTTTTCTGTACGCTTGTCTCGAAGAGTTACTTACTTACTTAGATGAAAATTCGTTGAAATAGTGAAATTTTGATTCACTCCATACACACGTATATACGATTTAGGCAGCTTTATAAGTACAATAAGCTTTAGTTTTTGGCTGTTGATACTGTGAAATAATCATCTTTAATATTCAGATATTTTAAAGGTGGTTTTAAAACTGGCGACTTTTATGGCCGCCATTTTGTTTCATCACAATCCCTACTATTAAGTATTACCGTACTTTATGATAAGTTATAGTAGGCAAGGCTAGGCCACAAAAATGTCCTTCTTTATCTTTACCTTCAACAAGCAGCAACCACATTGCCAAATTTCCAAGCATTATATATGATTCTAGTTAACTTCATATAAACATTTTTATTATGCCAGTTTTATCTGAAAGGAGTGATTATTAGGAATAAATTATAGTTTGTTTTAAATTTCGCGCAAAACTACTCGAGGGCTATTTGTGCTAGCCGTCCATAATTTAGCAGTGATAAAACTGCTAAGGGTAACTAGACAACGCCAACAACCGCCGACGTTTGGGTTACTCTTTTACCAACTAATAGTAGTGGGATTAACCCTCACATTATAACGCCTCTGCAGTTGATAAGACGAGCATGTTTGGTAATGGGGATTCGAACCCGCAGATTGCGAGTCGAGTGCCAAGTCATGCCAGACAGCGAAACAAGAGAAACTTCTGCACAGAAAACAGGCAAAATGTATAATTTTATCATACTGAATTTACACATAAATACATGCATCATTTTCTGCAGGAAAAATCATCAAGGCTTAAACTATTTTTAAAATTAAAATAAAATTTATTTAACTTACCTGCATTTAATTTTATTAACAATCCTAATATTGCAAGACAGGCATCTTCCCTGACTTTTCTTAATCACTGCAACGCCCTCTAGTGTTTGGAATATAATATTGCGTAACAGCATGTAAATAGACTACTGTAAACGCTAATGCACTTTTTTCATACAAAATATCCTTTCAACACATATAAGTCAATTACAAAAATAAAACTGTATTCTGTTCAGATTTTAAATGTCACGCGAAAATGCGATAAAATTAATTTCAACGGTTTATATTTTAACTGGTATAATTGTCATGAAAGTTAACTTTGTGATTCTTCATCTAAGATGTCACATCATAATTAAAGCACATATAGAAAGCAAGATTAAATACAATAATTTTTTTGATTTTTCAAGTAACTAGAATACGATTTGTTTGGTTGTTTGAAGTTAAGCACGAAGCTACACGATGGGCTATCTGTGCTCTGCCCACCACGGGTGTCGAAACCCGGTTTCTAGTCCGCTGAGCCACTGGGGGGCTATTTAAGATGAACATGCTTGCTCGAATTGTAATTACTTAACATGGGGAACTCCATAAATATAATGAAAGAAGTGTACAATGTACTAGCGCTCTCATACATACGAATATATCGTCAATTTAATTACCTCATTGATCTGTCACTAATTAGATCAAAACTAAGATTTAACAACAATTTTGAATAAAACAAACAGTAAAAGCAAACTAAAACTAACGTTATCAATGGTTAGTGAAGATTATATTCAGCAAAGAAAGAATCAGTAGACTGTAGCTGTATATACGTGTACAGAGGTGTCGCTTGGTGATTAATTAAACCATTCGGAGCTCGGGCCCATACGCACGAGAATTTTCGGAGTTTCTGTATGATATCGATCATGGTTATCGATCTGATTTTTTTAAGACACCAACTGGGGATTCGGAGCACTGTCAAATATAATCGCGGCACGGCCTTGTGTGCCAGTGCCTAGCGACGCCTATGCACGTGTCTCCATTGAGAGCTAAGTCAGTCAGTGAAGGCTCACTCTTAGAACTTTTCCCCATAATTCTGTTACGAAGGTGGGCAAAATTATTATTTATCTTAACAATAGAAACAGTGCTACCATCTGTCCCTCAATCCAAGCACTGATATATACCATCATACTCCAGTTTTTCCCGTGTTCTGAAGAGAAACTTAAAACTGTTGTAAAATAAATAAAACTCACGCTGAAAATGAGTGATTACTCATTTTTTGGACATTTTTATGAATTTCTAATAAGTACATTCACGTCACAGAGTAACATATCTTAATTTAAGTAATATTATCGAGAAGAATACAGCCAAAAATCTCTTGAAATTTGTTCTAAACAAGTTTATTGCTGCCGCATGTAGTGAGATGTACGATTTTATTGAATTTTATAAATATCATAAATAACAAAAGTTAAGAACGTGCACATTTTATTTCTGCTTTAAAATGATTCGTTTTAGTATAAAACTACACAAGGGGTTCCTTATGTGCCATCGCATAGATCAAACTAAGAATTTAAATGTTATACAAGTCTTCAAACTTTTTGCTGAGTCACCGCGGGGCTGAAAAAGTGCGGTCCAGTGAAGTTTACAAAATGTTCATTCAGATGTCCGGGACATTACGCTCTACGTCTAAAATTTTATTCGTATTAGAACAGGATTTCACATCATTGTTGAAAGATGTGACGTCATTCTCTTCTTATAACTGAGGTCCCCACGACCATGCTCTGATCTAAAAGTGCTCTGTCATGACTGAGCATGCTTTGAGAAACGTGCATCCCTGTTATGCAGATATTTCGCGTTAGAAATGATATTTTTATTTACGGTACTCATAATTCACTCAGCCACACAAACACCTGTTCATTCTTGTTAAGGTGATAGTCTAAAGTACCCCATGACTACAAACAACGGATTTTCTTTATCTTTAGGTTCCTTAACGAAAGCTTGAGATAACGATTGTTTCTTGAAAATATCAAGTTATATAGAAATAAATGACGTACAGAAGTTTATGTGACTGTATCAAAACTTCTGGTTAAGAGATGAGTTTTATCACGACGATTTGTCTATTTTATCGCAAAACCACACAAGCAACTGTCTGTGCTTTGTCCACCGCGGAGAATCAAACGCTGGATTTTAGCTGTGTAGGTTCGTAAACTTACCGTTGACCCATTGGAGGACTTACCACAACGGAGTAATATATTTCACAGTACAAAAGACGTGGTAATTTCATTAAATAATTTATCAATTAAAATAAATGTTTTATTATATAGATATTCTACTCTATGGACACAAATTTTATAAAATCTGTTTTGCGAGAATGCACTCTACAAAATATTTTTCAAATTTAAATATACTTCTTTTAAGGGTAAAACTTCAAACTAACAAATGCATAATTTTTTAATGTGTCTGTAAAATACCTCTTTTGAAATTACTCCATAAATAATCATTTTCCTATACTCTAAATTTATAGTACATAAGAATTCTTCTAATAAAAGTTTCACATAGACAGGCCTTAAAAAATTCTTTAGTCCTGACCACAGTAACAAAACACAAAACTAGTTTAGCAGCTGGTATAAACTGACGTGAGCAGAAGTTGCACAATACCGATAAACAAAAGTAACTGTTGCAAAAACTTGGTTGCAAAACAAAGTAGCTTATGTGATTATATAGTAGTGAAATAATTTCTTCGTGTGTTCTAGCTAATATACAATCATCATTTTGTAAAACTTTATCTCAAACACAAATATGTACATATTCTACCTGTACCGTATAAATCTGGCCTTTACAAAGCAAATATCTTACCATTCTTAGTCTTAGCACTAGTGCACCAGTATTTTGTACAAATAAAATACAATCACACTTCTGTTACCATACATTACATAAGTATATATATATATATTATTACTATTTATAAATAAATTCTCAAATATCAGTTAATTTTGTTAAAAGATAGAACATTAAATAAAGAATATATAGAAAAAATAATCTCTATTACTTATGATGTTACGTGTTTTTTTTTGTACTTGTGCATCATATGTGTTAAGCTTCGTCGAATTTCGCACATGGAGGACGTAAAAAACAAGATAATTTTTGTAGGTGTTATAAATGCATTTTTAAATAACAAAAACTATAATTTACTATACCGATACTGCCAAATTCATCTGTAAATTACCAGGCTTTCTAACTAAGCTGTATTTGGGTCTAAAAATATCATTTCCGATCAGCATATCGTCTTAATCACCACTCTTCTAACGCTGCAACTAATATGACAGCTATTACCCGCGTAAACTCTTTAAGAATACTAACAGGATTACGTAGTTCCAAGTGAGCGCTTTCGATTAGTTATAAACATGTACTTAAGAGAAGTAGGCGTAGGTAAACAAGTATTTTCAAATGAGGAAGAGTTGGACAGAGCCACTGTGGCGGGTTCGCTAAATATAATGATATCTCACCAAATATGAAAGGTAGGAGGTTCTTATTTTATATGCTAGCTTGTCATTATTGGTAATTTGATTTTCTAATTCGTTAAAAACTGTAGACATTGCATTTTATGACGCTCACAATACAATCTGAGCAAAGGCAGAAGACGAAGTACCATGTGACACAAAAAAATCGGTATTTAGCATTTTTTTTAACATTTACTTTTGAACTAAGAAATTAAATAATTACTAAAATTTCAATTACAAACCACAGTTTGATCGTAAATTTATATACATACATTCATAAAATAGTACGTTAATAACATTTTGAATGTAAAACGTGATGCCATGCACTCTGACCCCTACCCGTATGTAGAATACAATGCTATCCTTCTCCAGGTTGCGTGCACTACCCAAGTCACTGGTAGCCATTCCATCTCAAAAATAAGGAATGATATAACCACAAAATATCGCCCGACCTGCCCGTGAGAAAGATTGCTGTCTGCCTTTACATAGTGATTGATTTTCAGCAATCTTCCCACCAGAAAGCACACGTAATAACAAGGAGAATGGTCCAAAACCATAGGTAACGAGAAAAACCCTTAACCACATACCTTGACTTATATTTTACTTTTAAACCTAGACACACGTGTATGCATTAAAATTTTCAAACAAGAGTAAGTTTGACTTTTGGTTTTCACATTATTAAATAAAGAAGATAGAAAATACCTAGTATGTCTGCATACTACGTATTTCCTGTCCCCTTGACTTTTGGCTAT
The DNA here is from genome assembly GCF_000517525.1 of Limulus polyphemus. Taxonomy (NCBI): domain Eukaryota; kingdom Metazoa; phylum Arthropoda; class Merostomata; order Xiphosura; family Limulidae; genus Limulus; species Limulus polyphemus. The sequence continues at coordinate 71,342 of NW_013670242.1, forward strand.
CCTGGCCATCACTAACTTAAATATCCAATGGAAAAAACTCGCGCATTGACTAAGAAACCAGTATAACTTACTCTTGCCCCTATAAAACAATTACACAGAAATATATACAATTAAAATAGGTACCTTAGCTATATAAAAAAGGTCACAAATTACAAATCAAAATTATAACTCAAAAGCAAACTAAATACAATGCAGTATAATGATATTTTAGCAAAGGACAATAATATAAAATGAAATGCGTCCTTTAAGGTTAGAAATACAAAATATAACAAAACTATTACGGTGAAATCAAAAATACAAACATATACATATGTAATTATATCCTTTAATATTAATTCAGAACGAAACAGTCCCTTTATAAAAGCACACAAAAAATATCCTTCAAAAAAGCAATAAAGACATACAGATAATCATAACAAAACAAAAACCATTTACTCATGATAATATTTATCTGTACGTATAAGAGGAGAATGTTCTTATTTTATTACATGAAACATATTCAAGAATATTGTGCAATAAAAAAAGGTAAAAAAACATAGTAAAGAAGAAGAATAAACAATGATATTTTGATGTATTACACGTGATATAATCCCTTAGCAATAACTCTTGATTATGATATTCCACACCACATGGAAAAATCTTACAATTGACATTATTAATCACGCCATATAAAACCAACAGCATTTTAAGACTGATGATAAAGACATAATAAATACAAAAACTTAAAGGTTAAGTGCAAGCACACACAAATATTCATTGAAGAACACTATTTAATATTGAAATTGTTTTAACTGCATAACTACTACAAGAGTTGCTTGCACTGAAAGAAGAGATTGATAAACACTGCTGCCACTTCACATAAATAAAAAAAAAATACGAATGATGAAGAATACATTTTGATACCTATATACAAAAGCAAACAATGATAAATTTTGAGTTGCCAAAAAATACATATCAATGTTTATATTTGACATGCTATATGATAACTTCCCAAAGTCATTGGTGAAGGGAAGGTAATGTTCTATACATAAAAATGAAAATCAAGAACAACAAAACAAACTGATTGAACAAGAGTGCAACTCTAACCCAAGCTCGAGAATTATTGAAGCCCTGATTACAGGCTTTTAAGAGCAGCAGTTGATACATCCAGCTTGCAGAAATGATCTGCCAAATGATCTTCTTGACCCCTCCCAGAGCCTTGTGGGTTTAGAATCACCATGCTTTCTCCTTCAACTCTGATGTGGGGTATTCATGCTTCATTAGTTGATCATTTTCTCTACTATATAGGGCCCAGGCCTTGGTCCACTTGGTAACCTGAGTTTGGCAAAGCCACTTTATAATGGGTCATTAGGTTATCAGTGTTGGAGTGTTAATGAGAGTTCCAGTTTAACATCTATGGTCTGATATTTTTGAGAGTGTTTCATTTGTGATGGGTAGCAATGGTCATTTAGGCTTCAATGTTGACCTCAGTCATGATTGTTGATTTAGTTATTATAAATTTTCCAGTTGATAATAGAAATGGCTGGACCTACATACCTGTGCCCTGCAAGTGTGTCTCGTCTTCATCTTCACTTTATTTATGAAAAGGTCTACATTAGTTTAGAGATGATATGGTTTTACAATAATGTTTCTATAGCTCCATCAGCTCATATTTAATAGGCTCTAATACTGAAATTGTCATCCATGGCTGAGCTGCCGGTGGGTTCGTCTCCACTGGGTTGTTAGGAATTGTAGAGTTTTTTTTAAAAGCAATAAACAAGTTAGCTACAATCTTCAGAGAAAATTCAATTACCTTTAATTTCTAGAGACCCCTCCAACTGCCGAACCACACGCAAGAGCTTGTATGTGTGATAAGTCATTGAACAATTCGTCTTCATCCATTGACTCTGCATCAGCTGAACCACACCCTAGAACAGTGCTAGGAATTTTGTGGACTTTGAGGTAAGTCTCCAAGTCGTCTAAATCTCCTAAGAGAAAATTATCTGAAAAGTTTTCTTCTTCAGTAACTTATGGCACAATTTGTCAACAAAATGAATGAAAGATAACACAACTGAGTTAAAAAGAGAGTAAGTTTTATATAAAAATAGTCAGGATTGAATTCTGATTGTAGAGAAATTCAACTAGGAATCAATGCTTTAAAGTAATGGTCCAGACTTACGTATATTCAAGTGCATATTGTCCTTAGACAATACACCCCTTTCATCAGTGTGCATCCTGGTACACAAAACTACAAAGGACCTCATGTTTGATCAACACTTATCTGTGCTGCTCACAGTTATTGTTACCACGATAAGACAGCTAACTACCTGTAACCCATCTACATTCTCCCCACTCTTGTTTAATTGTTATACAAACAGATGCTGAGTCCAGTAAAAAAGCTCTCCAGGTTAGTAATCATAGTTTACTTCATATTCAATGTCTTAACATTCAGATCAAATCATTTATATTTCATTCATATGTTGTGTGATAGTTGCGATCTCTGTGTAGTTTATTCCTTTATGTCATAAAACACTCAAGAATGATGTTTTGTAACATCCACTTATGTGTGAAACACTAAACATATATATTCATTCATACACTTATATTGTCATGTACATATGTCTCAATGTTACATACTTACGTATTTATTACTAGCTTCACACTGCCTCTGGCTCTTGCACAATTACCAATGCAACATGCAGGAGTTACCAACGCTAGCTGTGTCTCGATGGCTGTGGTATCATAGCGTGCTGCCATCTGTGAGCCACTTAAGTCGACTCGTTCTCCCATAATTGCAAAATATATAATCACCTGCAGAATTAAGCCAAACCAAGACTTTTCAGCTAAAGTTCTTCCAGCCAGGATTAATATTCATGTTGTCACTACAATACATATCAACATACACTCAGCCCAGCCATAGACTAAATACAATATTCTATAGTAAAGTACATTGTCTAACATACGGAGCTACAGACATCATAAGCTAAACTATTATGATATTGTAAAGCCATTTGCAAGTCAATGCACCCACTAAAGCTTGCATTATAGTAAAAAAAAGGATATGAGCCAGTGAATGTCCACTGTTTTACCTGCTGGCAAAACAGCCCAAGCTGTTGGGTGTCATCCACCACCAGCAACTCCAGTCTTTCTCAGCTGGTATCACGTGACATTGGTCAGAATAAAAATTCAATTACCCTGTTTGTCAAATGTCTAGAATTCCTTTAGAGAATGCTCAATTCAGTCTCAAACTTCAAAGAGAGCATGTCACTGAGACAATGAACCTTAGCTGCCTGTACCTTCTGTGCACTAATACTGATCCTCTGGGATATAACTCGATCATCTGTTCTGAGAGCACCATAATCCAGCAGTTCTCCTTTTCAAGTCTGTGGCTCCAACGAGATTGAAGCCTTGAACCTTTGTAGCATATGGACTTCTCTGAGGTCTGAAAATTCTATCTGACTATTATCTACCCACAACAATACAGTAATAGACTCTTTCTCCTGGTTATAAATCCTTCTACTTGTGGAAAATGCCATTATCTCATTTAAATATATTTAAGCTTAAAACACAAAGGATCAGAAGAGCACGGGAAAATGTATTTATCATGAAAAACAGAGTACTCCTGCAAAAAATACATCTTGTAGTCATGACACCAAATTTTCTCTATCTTACCTGCTCTGTGGTATCATAGAAATCCCTTAGAGTGAATGAGTAGGATCCAGAATACGGTTAAATTTTCTATGTTTCAATTTGTTTTTATTTCAGATCCCTAACTGATAGAAGAAGAAGGCGACATTAGAAGAAAAGATAAACTTGCTTGGCCACCTCGTTCCCCTGACCTGTCCTCATTGGACTTCTTTTTATGGGGCATGTAAAAACTACTATTTATTTATCAAAACCCCGTTATTTCAAATAACGTAAAGCTCGAATCACAAATGCAATTCATGACATCATCTCTCAGTAACTGGAGAATGTTTTCAGAGAATTAGAAAATCGGATTGAAAAATTTATCACAGTGGATAGCGGTTATGTTTAAATACACAAAACTGAACTGTATTGTATTTTAAAACATCACGAATTGTGCTTTCATGCATCATTTATAGTTTGTTTCTATCATGTGTGAATGGGAGTTATAAAAGTTCAAATTTGCACAAAGAATTTATGAACACCCTTTAATTATAATTACAAATTTACTTTAACAACTTCATATGTACATTTATGTTTGTAAGTTGCATATTTACTATTTGATTTGTGTGTGTAGCATATACAATTATTGCCACTTTTTGTCAACGTGCTTATTTTAATGGTTTAACAACAACAAGCCTAATTAATTAAGTGAAATGTGTAGCTTGCAGTACTCGATACGTAGATTCGTGGGCTCAATTCATACCCATTCTCGGCTTTTACTTCTTTTGATTTAAGTTCCATCTTCATAAGAAAAAAGTGCAACTCTTTAAAATTCCTTTTGTCAAATCGAAATTGATACAAACTAACGTTACCAGCACTTATTCTACAACTCTAATGTATTTTATCGTACAAAATGCAATCACTTTAACATTCATTTGAAATATATAAACGAATAATAACAGATTTCTCATTACAGGTTTCGTTTAACTTGCGTAAGGTAAACTGCTAGAATCACAATACAGGCCCTGACACATGAAAAGGTATAGCATATCACCTTATATCAAATAACTTCTGATGGTCGCAAACAATTTTAAACAAAGATACCCCGTTTCCAAAATGTGTCACACCTGATCTATATAGATTCTGTTTACTGAACCAATAATCGAACCAACAATTCAATCCATGCTGTTCAAGTTAACAAAGACATGCAGTCACTTTGTAATGGTGTTCTTGAGTAGAGCAATCATGCAATCATCTTGGTAATGTGTTATAGAGGGGAAGTGCAATCATCCAATCATCTTAATAATGGTGTTCTTGGAAAGTGCAATCACCCAATCATCTTGGTAATGGTGTTCTTAGGAAGTGCAATCATCCAATCATTTTGATAATGGTGTTATAGGGAAGTGCAATCAACCAATCATCTTGGTAATGGTGTTCTTGGAAAGTGCATTCAACCAATCATCTTGGTAATGGTGTTCTTGGAAAGTGCAATCAACCAATCATCTTGGTAATGGTATTCTTGGAAAGTGCAATCATCCAATCATCTTAGTAATGGTGTTCTTGGGAGATGCAATCAACCAATCATCTTGGTAATGGTGTTCTTGGACAGTGCAGTCATCTTGGTAATGGTGTTCTTGGGACGTGCAATCAACCAATCATCTTGATAATGGTGTTCTTGGAAAGTGCAATCATCCAATTATCTTAGTAATGGTGTTCTTGGGCGTGCAATCAACCAATCATCTTGGTAATGGTGTTCTTGGGACGTGCAATCAACCAATTATCTTGTGGACATTGTTAATCGGGAAAACTAATTTTCGCTCGAGAGAGTCATAGTACAAACTTTTATTTGAATTCATTGTTTCCTAGACTCTGGAGCTGATAAGACTACTGAGGTGAGACCCGAGCCCAAAGCAGTATGCTTATTTCTATAACATTAAACTCTTGTGTGAAAACGTTTTAGATATTCTAGTAACACTACGCACAAGAAGGAAAATATATTCAAGTGACCTTGAGATAACACAGATCTTGTGCCATGTACATGTAGATGTTCATGGCAGTGAGAGGATTTTTGATAAAAACACCTGTTTTACCCCGAATCACTTTGTATGTAAATAAGCGGAGATTACGGCTCCAGTTCTGATATAGACACCTGTTTTCTATGTGTATCAGTGAAGATTACGGTTGGTATAATATATGTTTTTAAACAGATCATCTTGACCACTAAAAGTATACAATCAGCTTGATAATAGAACTTGGAAACTAAGTGGAACGTGTTTGAAAATATCCATATCTGACAAAATATTATAGAATACTTATATTGTTTTGTTTTTTTTCAAACCAACGTAAAAAAAAAAAAACGAGATTACTGCAAAAGTCTCATCAGAAGAAAACCTCCACAAAACTTTGAAAACATATTAAATAACTTAATGAACACACGTTACTTTGAAGGCGATTTGTAAAACATATATATATGTATAACTTAACAACGTGGAAGCTAGTTTTATATTACAAAATCTTCTAATTTTCCATTGCCCTCCAACGGCACAACGGTAAGTCTGAAGACTTATAACGTCAAAAAATGGGTTTCGATATCTGTGGTGGGCACAGCACAGATAGTTCATTGTGTGCCTTTGCGCTTAACTACAAACAAACATTCTCATTGTAATGTGTCATCTACAACATGGAAGAGTCTACGAGAGTATATTAGCTTAAGTTTATAACAATTCAAAGTAACTACGCATTTTCACTGTGATGAATGATACCTAAAACTAAAAATTTTATTAAAAATACAAACACGTGGGGCGGACGCATAAATAAACAATGACAAAATGTATAAAAGCACCGATTCCCACAGATAAACAGTTTTAAATACAGAGAAGAGGGGTAGGCAAGTAGATGAATAGAAAGAGAACTTAGATAGAGAGGCAAAGACTGAGATAGTATCTTTAATACGTATGATATATAAAATGAAGGACGCTTGGCGGCCTAACACCTGTCATATTTTATTTTTCAACTTTTGAACACCTGTATACTAAATAGTCCATACAGGTTGTTTGTAAGTGTAGGCAGAACACTGACGTCAGTATTGCATGGTATCATCTTTGTACATATAACAGACCACGTGGGACGATCATGTGCCTTCTCGGATCTATATAGATTACACTGCAGTATATACGATATGTGACAGTCAAGTCAATATATAACAATACTTCCCATATATATATAACACTGGATTGAGTCTCACTTTCATTACAAGTGTGCATAGCAAGGTGTGAACAATCAGTCGTAAGCCTAGGTATTATGAGGCAAGATATGAACAGTCGGTCTTTAGGCTAGGTGTTGTAGAAGAGATCACATATAATCAGTCGTAAGTATATATATTGTGAGGAAAGGTATGAACAGTCAGTCGTAAGCCTGGGTATTGTGTTGCAAGGTATGAACAGTCAGTCGTAAGCCTGGGTATTGTGAAGCAAGGTATGGACAGTCAGTCGTAAGCCTGGGTATTGTGAGGCAAGGTATGAACAGTCAGTCGTATGCCTATGTTTCTGAAACAGGTCATCAAAAGTAACTCGTAAAACCGATTTATTTTTATCATGTTTAATATTATCCCGCTCTAGTTTCCATCAATAGTTAGACTCAAAGGTACGATCTGCAATATCTGATAATAAAAAACTATAAGTATAGCTTCTTCGCTCGTATACTGCATTTTTTAGTTCTATATTTTACAATTCTGATCAAATCTGTCCCAATAACACCACAAGAAAATAATACTAAAACAAACTGATCTAGTTTTAAAAAATAACTATTTTTCAAAATCAGCATCGTTTGTATCCTAGAATTACGAACAATTTTCTTCATCCATTGATTATACGAAAACAAATATGGATGGAATTTCAAAAGATTCCAACAATTTGTTAAGTAGGTGATAACTGAACTTCTTTAAAATTGTTATAAACATGAACACTCGATTTCACAGTCACATGAACATAATTTTAATGATTCCCTTGACTGTTTGCTGAAATTTAAAAATACATCAGTTTGTTTTAATTTACGAATTCGACTGATCACTGAAAAAAAAAAAAAAAACTGGCACGAAATTTTATTTTATTTTCCTTACCTAGTTTTATCCGAAGACAAGTTGGGTCCGACTAGTGTCAAAACTTACACTGTAGTTTCAAATATGAAATTAAAGGTAAATAATGCGAAATAACCCAGTCAACGTAGGAAGAGAGTATAAATAGGAAATTCAGCAACTGTCATTTCGATAAGGCTACCTCATCCCAACGGTACATTACAAGCTGATCTTCAAGTACGTCAATATGGTTGCTATACCCCAGCTGACTGCGGGACATCGCTCAATGGCATCTCTGACGTCAGTATTCTGACACAAGCGTCATCACAGGGAAGTTCCAATGTAATGGAAAGGTTGAGAAGAGCCAAGTAAGCAGGTGCGCTATAAATACTCTAGCAGCCTTTGAGCTGTGTTGTTACGTAACAGTTTGCACCATAGTTCTTATAGCTGACGAGAGCAAGCAATTTTTGTAGCTTAAGGTCTTTTTATTAATCTTCTTGCTTAAAACAGTAATCTTTGTTTAAATCCCAGCAGGAATTTTAAATATTGGGTTTATATAATTTTATTAACTAATCTCTTCCCGTTGAAACTGTCTTGTGGATGCAGTTTTTATGTCGTTGTTTTTGTTTTTTTTAACAGCAGTGTTAATCTTAAAGGTAGGGCTTATGATCCAATAGCTACTACTATTGTCTTCTTCTCATTTGGAATTTTGTGTATGGTATTTATGTATATCATTAACTATTTCTCACTCCCCCCGATGGAACAGCGGTAAGTTTACGGATTTACAACGCTAAAATCAAGCGTTCGATTCCTCACAATAGGCACAGCAGATAGGTCAGTGTGGCTTTGCTCTACAATAAAAAACTATTTTTTATACTCTATCGTGTTTATTTTTTAAAACTTTCAGATGAAATACAACATAAATGTTGAAAGCTAGCCAGGAATCAAGCCAACTATTGACGTCACATTGAAGGCCGCTTGTTTTGAATTTGTTATAATCGTTATAACTCGCATCTCATCAATGAAAAGTTACTCTAAGATGTAAATAAATTTAACGAAAGTTAAAGCTATTATGCAATTTCTGACTCTCACATGTGCTCTGGGTCTTCTTTAGATATATACACTTTATTAGGTGCCTTTCTTAGATGTCTGTTTTACTACTAGTCGTTCTTGGATGTTTACACTTTGCTAAACGTCCTCCTTATATTTCTGTACGTTACCAAATGTTCTTCCTGAATTTTAACTTTTCACTTGACGCCATCCTTGAATTATTTTACCAGACGCCCTTCTTGTATGTAAACACTTTGCTAGACGTCCACTTTAGATATCTGTACCTTACCAAATGTCCTTTTTGTATATCTACGCTTTACCAGACGTCCTTCTTGGATGTCTACACTTTACTAGATGCCCCTTTTGAATTTCTAAACTTTAATAGATGTCCTTCTTGGATGTCTACACTTTGATAGATGTCCTCCTTAGATATCTACACTTTATAAATATTCCTTTGAATATCTACAAGACGACCTCTTTGGATATCTTCACTTTGCTAGACATCCTTCTTGAAGATTTTCATTTAGCTAAACGTTCTCCTTAAATGTCTGCAATTGACTAAACGCCCACCTCAGATGTCTACACATTAATAGACGCCTATCTTCGATATATACACTTTACTAAACGTCTCCTTTTGATGCTAAACTCTACTGGACTTCTTTCTTAGATATCTACATTTTGGTAGACGTCCTTCCTTGATATCAACACTGTGCTAGACATAATTTTATATATATCTACACATTACTAGACATCTTTCTTTTCACTATACTCTTTCAGAACGTTTTTCTTATCTTATATTTTTAAGTATACTTTATAAGCTAACTATGAATTACCTCAGATTTTGACACATCTAACACTATAACCAATTGGTAAGTACTATTCCAGTAGCTGTCTTATGTAGTTAAAATATTTTAAGGATTTATAAGTGCTGAGGTGTATTTCTTCAGTTGCGTAACAAACAATCTATGTTACTCATCGCTGGTCAAATAATATATTTCCAATTTAATTTGAATGCGTACGTATAAATATATAACATTAAAATTTTATGTAATGCATACTTAACTTCTGTATATTAACTATCAAAAGGCTTAGCTCTGAAAGTTAGGCCACACCACACGGTTTAAAAAAAATACTGTAATTTAGAGAGTATTTAAATAACAATTTCGATGCTGAGAAAGCGCAATTATACTTTATTCATAAATAATTGGTGCATATTTACAGGCTTTTTTTCACCACGTTATGAGTTAGATGAGTGTCATGTATTATGAATTCTTGATAAACGGGAAAATAAATTACGGTGCTACACAAAGTAAGAAAAAACATGAGGATACGATACAAAACTGCTGGGAAGATAATTAGGCTTACAGTAAATTTATAAAATGGCTTTGGGAAATTACGATTTATATACAAACGTTATATTTTACAGTGGCTGCAATAAAATCTTAATTTTGATATATAAACTATGATAAGATTACTTAATCTTTTATTCTGAAATCAAGAAATGTTTGCATATTACTGAATGGTTTTCATGGAAGAAAATAATAATTAAAATATTTTATTACATTTGCTTTCTAACTGTGAGCATTAGGGTAAAACAAAAGATAAGCGCACCTACCGTCTAGTTTATATAAATCTTATATATATAAATGGATTGTTAACTCCAGATTCTTCAGTCCAAACCGCTTTTAAGATTCATGAGTCGCTAAAAAAACGTTTTAGAAAACAGTAGAAACTTATAAGCACTCTGACATGCTTGTGCTCAAAAACTTCTTTTAACACCTGAATATCTGAAGTGTCTAATAACCCTCAAGTGTTTCCACGGGCCAGAACTAGTAGTTTTAAACCGTCTGCATACCACAGATAGTCAATCATCAGACTTACACCGCTTTATCGATTGTTCTTTCGTTCAGTGTCATTGCTATGGCAACCACTGTCGCGTGAAATACTACAATGAGGGTGAAGACAACTAAAACGCTATTGACAAGGGACATACATGAAAATATGACTAATAATATATTAGGATGTACTTACAAACCCAGAGAGATATATCTCATTGCTAGTAAGAAACAACATCTGCAAGCTAAAAAAACTTCACTGTAATATAAAAGAGGAATCAATTAAACAATAACTTTAATTTCTATAGTACACACTTAGGTTTCAACGAAACTATCAAGAAAGAATTATATCATCTCCAGATTATTAGCATGAGATCAGTACTAAACTAAAACTTCAAATGTATTTGACCAGGAGTATGTCCACTGGGGTGGAGTGGGGAACGGCCACTTCTATCCGAGATATCAGGATTTAGTCTTTTTAAGACGTTGAAATTATTCCTACATTGTGACTCGCAGTGACATGAAAGTGTTCATTATTTTGGACAACACTGTTACGTTTCTGGTCGTTAGTTAATTTTCCGTAAAAATTCTTTCCAAAGAAACTTTAGCGATAGAAGTCCTTTTTAAATAAAACTGGTTTATTCTTTCTGAATACAACTTTGCAATACACTTAATTTCCCCAGTCACGCTATAACAAACGCTATAATTCACAACGAACGTCTCACGTGCTCGACTCAACTGTCCGTATCTATCTCTGTCTGCAGTACAATTACACATTACATTATATTGTTGCCGTCACTTCTTACCGGTCTTATACATACAAGAATACCGCATATCTAGTAACCTCTGGAGACTTCAGGAAGGGACGTGAACGTTCGAGAATATGACGTGTTACTAACATCACGTGACCCCCGCTGTCCTAACAATACTCCTAGATACGGCTTACAAGTATGACTATTGAGTCTGATTAAGGGTAGTTTGAAACAGCATTAGGTCGTCGGCAAGCTATGCAAAGACAACCTGGGTAATTTCGGGTATTTTGA
>NW_013670243.1:0-23495 GCF_000517525.1 Limulus polyphemus
CAAAGTACATGATAGTTCTAGAACCGTTGCGTCACAGTGTCATGTGACTCGCTGACGCAACAATATATAATAGTTGTGTCAGACAAACTTCCTTTGAATGGAAAGTCCTTAAGTATCATATATTTCAACCCGCAATCTTGGTTCTTCTCCGAAACAAGGGTTGTTGGCTGGAACACTATATAGGACAAAAATAGTGTTTTGTGAATCAAAACTGTGTACCTTCCAAAAGTGTTCTAACCATCGTTTTTTTTTTTGGGGGGGGGGGTCCTTGGTTAATTTGTTTACTGATTAATCACGTGCTGTCGACTTCTATAGAAACCAAAGCTCTTAATATCAATATCATATTATTGACCTCTCGGCAGTAGCTGGAATATTTTCAAATAGCACTGATTCCCACAAAGAGTAATAAGATAAATCCAATGAAAAGAGGGAGATTCGTGAACATATTTATTAAGAAGTAATTCTTTACTCTGTGACTGAGTTCGCCAGAAATAAATGTAGATGAATCCAAATGTACAATAATCAATCTTTATTCAAACAAACACAGAGAAATATACACTTTATTTGCCACAATGGACAATTGGCAATACTGGAAAGTTTGTACTGAAGTCGTATCTAGCTTATTCAGATGATGTCGCAAGCAATACTAACTCTGTTGAGATCCTGTTCTAGGCTAAATGAATCTCAGGTAGTTACTTAACTCCTTAATGTTCGACTTACTCAGAACAACTAGTAAGTTGACTTCCAGAGATCTCCTAACTACCAATAGATGTCTCTTCACATATTGCAGGTAATCTTGCGGCTGTCTTTAGCATTAGAAGCAACTCTAGGTGAACAACAGTAACTTAAATACCTTCTTAAACAATGTGTTTTGTGGAAAGTTTATATATCTGCACAGGATAAGACGTTTTCTAAAATTCTTTTATTAACACGAGGAGGTAGAAAACACATGGTATGCTTATATAATATATTCACCTTCCCGCTTTACTTCAGTCTTGATATGATTTACAAGTGTTTGTTATTCAAGGTAAGACAATTTAGTTTTAACATCATGCTTTAGACAAAATTAAAAACAGAAAGTAAAAAAAAAACATCTTTGATGTGACATATTGCAAGAATGTATGAAAAAATTAATAAACGTAGTAGTACGTAGAAAAACCAAAACCCTCAATTGAACAATGATAATTAATTTTAGTAATGTTACAGAAAAATAAAATAACACTAGAATGTTACCAAGACCTTTTAATTATGATACATATTATTTAAATCTCTTTTTAACACACTCTTTCAATGCATAACAATACACTTTAAACACATAAATACAATGAAAACAGTCTATTATATAAGAATGACCATATCAGCTAAGAATATACATGGGATCCTCACCAAATAGAAATATACCACTAAAGGCATAATACAGAATACAATTATGGCATTTACAACGTGCATATTTGTACAAATTCTATATTAAACATTCATATGCGTATACATACAGCATCAAGATGAACTTCACGAAAATAGATTAAGTAAATGGACAACATATTCTACAAGAAAGAAAATGAAGAAAAATGCAGAGATATATGAATTCATAACAGAAATTACGATAATATACAATATACATTATTTCATAATCCACACTCAGGATAATATAATCCCAAGCATGACCTCTAACCTCAACTTATTTCAATTCCATCAAGCGTCCTTTCAGGATAGCTGTGGGCTTTCTATTGGGCGTGGTAGTTTGCTGAATGATCACCCTGGCTCATACCAGAACCTTCTGAGTTTGGAACAAATCTACTCTTAACCAGTGGACTTCTTCCTCTAATTGTGACTATGGCCCCAGCTGTCTTTGGAGCCAGTTCTCTTCGTGGTTATGTAAGGCCTCGATCCACTTTGCTGCTTATTCCTGTCGATACTCTTGGTATGATTGGTATAATGATGACTTATTGATGATCACTGTTGGAGGTATGGTTAAGAGCTTTATCCTCAGATGTTCCTGAGATGAATCACAAGACTTCTTAGTTGGTGGTGGTCTCGTGGTAGTAGATGTTGAAGTACATTCATTCACTGTCAAGACCCTTGCTACAGGTGGAGTGTAGTAGATGTTGAAGTACATTCATTCACTGTCAAGACCTTTGCTACAGGCGGAGTGTAGTAGATGTTGAAGTACATTCATTCACTGTCAAGACCTTTGCTACAGGCGGAGTGTAGTAGATGTTGAAGTACATTCATTCACTGTCAAGACCTTTGCTACAGGCGGAGTGTAGTAGATGTTGAAATACCCTTGCTACAGGTGGAGGGTAGTAGATATTGAGGTACTTTCATTCACTTGCTATAGGTGGAGAGGTCATTGCTAGTTGCCAGTCATTGTTTCACTGGTTCCAGCTTGGTGAAACGTACCAGACACTTGGTTAATTCTTGGGAAGACACTTACCTTTGGAAAGATATTTTTAGGTTTTAGTATGTAGTGGTCCCAGTGGAGTTATGTGGTTATTTGATGTCTATGCCATTTTATTGTGGAATATTCCCCAATGGAAAACCTTACTAGTTGGAATTGTTGTCAAATTTATGGCTCTGCTGCCTCCTCTTTAATAACTGTTACAAGAGTTGCCCATTGGATGAGACTTAAAGTTGAGTCACCTGAATGCTAGGCTCAACCAAAGTAGAACTGTGGCAGCAGGGTTCATGGTTGGCAGCTTCTGATGTGTTGCCCAACAATGTATTGTCTGCCATCAGTTCTGCCAATCCAAGAGCTAGGCTAGCTCCAAATTTCTTGTAGATCCTCATGATCACCGAACAAGATGTCCTGCATCTAATGGTCTCCACAATGTCCTCCCATTTTGCAGTGGTATGAGTCAACTTGAAAGCTCAGGTACATAAGTGAAGTATAACTGGTTAGTTAAAAAACAAGATAGTCAGCAGGGTAAAAAAATTGATCGTAAATAACAAAGGTTAATATTGAAAATATAAGGTCAAACAAATTCAGATTGACCAGAAGTTCAGCTAAGCGAGTAGGTTCTAATATACTGTAATTATCCATTCACAAACATGCTCTGTTCCAAAATTAAATTTCAAACACAGAGTAATTAAATGACCACCTTGGTCAAGACATTTCTGCAGGCTTAACACCCTTGAATGGCTTGATTCATAAGACTTCACGGTATGTAAACTTGGCTATGTTGCCCACTGCTACCATTCCGTGGAAACAACTAATACAGATTACCATACAACCTAGTCCCATTCCTTCCATTAGCATATGATTGTTACAAAAACAGAACTTCAGGTTCCAGTAAGAAACAAATGGGGTTTTAGACAGCAGAAACTGGTTCCCACACACAGATTAGCAGACACTAACCACTAACGTTTGACTTTGAGAATCAGCTAGCACTTACGTAATCTTTCCCTTGCGAAACTTTTTCCAGATACCGTGTTGATACTATCTAAGTGCAATTACAAAGTTTCATCAGGTGGACGTTACTGTCTGCCACCTAATAGCACACTCAAAGCCTGCGTTTTAATGTATCTTTGACTGTACCTCGTGTGCTTATAAAATGTTTCAATCTGCGCGTTTTAAAATATTCTATCATAACCGAATAAATCAATGGTATTCAAGCTACTTTCTTTGAATTTCACGTGTTATGATAATTTCACCTATCACAAATCTTTTGATTTGATCCAATCCAAATATCTTGCACTACTCTTATCAATAAACACCAGGTAAAAACTGTTTTCTCTTTAACGTATTGAGTTTCTTTGTTATTCTTATATTTCCATAAATATTCATTGTGAAAATTCAAACATTCTCTCTCCAGTGTTAATGAAAATAATAGGTGAACTGTATCTTCCAATAATGCTTTGCAGGTCAGAAGTCACAGTTAATTCATATCACAAAGTATTAATATTCACATCAATGTCTTTATTTCCATTCACATGTTGTTTAACACTTATGTACTTTCTGTACTTGATCCATTTGTATTATATTATACTCAAAATGACTTTATATTCATTTACGTGTCTAAGGCCACACACATACATTATTTAGTTCTACATGTATATTGCTATGATTGCCACTGATTCATGTGGAAGGTACTTCGGTAACCATCGTTACAATTACATTTAAATAACTGTAGTCTGTAGTTTGCTGCCATCAAACTGACATGTTTTTGTTTTCAGGCACCAAAAAATAAATAATCACTGGGAGAATTTAGCTCAACTGAAATTTTTCAGCTAGAACTATGATCAGCCAGATATAACATTTGTGCTGATACTACAACAATATGCACTTAGAGATAACACAACTACCTCACTGCACATAGATAAGTTATATATCCAATTAAGTATAATGAAAATAAACTATCAAGAATTGTGTGACATACTTTGTAAAACATCCACCACTTAGCTAGATCAAGCAAGTAATCCTCTTGAAACATAGGGCAAGGTTTTGCTCCAGAAAATCTCACAGGACCTAAGAAAGCAAGGGTTGCAATGCCTATTCAGTTATTGTTTTTTCAAGCACATGACCATCCTAGCTTATGATAATCAATCGGCTATCATCTGATGTTCTGGGGATATTTCTTGTTCTGTAACTGTTTGAGAGCTTGGAAAGCAAGGGTTGCTAAACCCTTTCAATGTCGTGAACAACCATTCCAGCTTAAGATGATTAAGCAGCTATCACATATCTTACAGACATTTCTCAAAAAATTCTGCTCTAGTGCTCAGAATACAAGGGATGCAATGCTCTTTCAAGCAAGTTTTCGAACTTATAGCAACTATAATCAGTTCTGCAAACTATTGATGTTATAGGTACTACATATATTCAGTCTGGCCATTCTAACTCATGATAATCAAGTGATATATAAAGTGAAGTCCATACAATTTGTTAGACAATATTACATGAAAGCTCAGAAAGCAGGGATTGCTACTTCCTTTCAGCCAGTGATCATACAATCAGTGACTGTTTAGCTTTATATGATCGGGTTTAATCTTAATCATATCAATCAAGGGGCTGGAGGCAGCAGTTCAGCCAACAGTTGCAGCTGTCTCTTGTCTTTTGATCTGGTGCATCATCATTTGACTCATCATGAACAACCAGATACATACTTTCGGCTCTTTTCTCCTCAACCTCTGAGCACAGGAAATAAAACAATATTCTCATCCTTCTCTGACTCGTCAGTCTCTCCCTCTGATTCCTGGTCAAGCCATTGCACAAGACAATCATCGGTAATACATGTATGCAGCTGACTGATTTGTATTACATGATTTTGTGAATCTCTCGACCGCTGTTACACCTATATTAAGGGACCAATTCCTTGTATTACAAAAAAGCACTGTCCAGACAGAAGTGATCTGCTTCCAAAGCCATGTCCAGTCTTCTTGCTGATACATCCATTCTTCACTCTTTTACTGTAGCACATTTCCTGTTCTTTAGTACCTTTTCCTAGAAGTTGGCACGCAAACTCATATGTGTCATCCAGAATGTCAACACTCTACATATTCTTGCAAACAGTGTGGAACATTTGCTCTTGGAGAGCAGGACTGTGAATCGCATCTACAGAGAGTAATATTTCCATAAGCATGTTCGGAAAACAACCTGTTGATTTTTGTTCAGTTGGTCTGTGTGCCTTCATGATTCGATTAGGATAAACAAAGTTGGCAGTCACATACCTTACAACCTTAATTATTCATTCTACCAAACTATCATATTTGGGTTTATAAGGTGAAGTGATCTTCAACATACCAAACACTTAACACAACTTAGAGAAGATTTGGGTGTTAAAATTAGCCCTACAATCCATTTGGATCTCTTCAGGTGCTCTAAACTGTGTTATCCAGTGCTTCACTAACACATCAGCTACAGACTATGCCAACGTAGAAGTCTTGGCTGACTTTGTAAAACAATTGACAGCCATTAGTATATATTGATAACCTCTTCCATTCCAGGGATATTTTCTCTAAAGGAAAATAAACAATTATATGCTGGAGTTTACCCTGTTTTGGTTGAAATTTTCTCAGGGTGGCAAATATGTCCAGAAAGATCTTGGTGCTCTCTAGTCTTTGTATTATACAAAGTCTAGAAATTACCTTAGAGCTCTTGAGATCATTAGCTGCAGTAAAGTCTGAGAACAACGGCTCATAGGTTGATAGCAACACACCTTCCTGCACTAATAATTGGTCGTACAAGTATCACAGGTTATTACCTGCATCTGTGGTATGCTCCTCTGTCTGAGTTGGCTGAGCTTTACCTTGCAGTTTGTCAAGGAGCACCCACGCTAGATCTGGGTCCTTCAATTGCTCTTCCCAGAGCTCCTGAGGTGTTAATTTTGTCCGTTAGTGGGATCACCTACTGCATGGTTTGATGACATCACTGCAGAAATTGTTTCGACTCCGACACAATGTTCAAGGGCAGAACATGCAATGAATGGACTGGCTCTCACCATATAATGTGACCTGATCCGGGAAATGATACAGGTGTTTTTATGCTGCACCCTTTATAGTTGGGGACATAATTGACTTTGCATCACTCATAAAGCTCCATGTTTGTAGCCAAAGCCTCTCCCCTATGAACTGTCAAACAATAAATGGGTGAGATGTCATCGACATCGTGGGCACGGGGGAGGGGGGGGGGTTAGGCAGCCTCAACTCTTCAATATAATTTATTAGTTTCTGGTAGGGTGGCAGAACGACGAGTTGCTATTGGCATCTCATCCATTAATCCTGCTCAATCCTATGTTCCTCCGTGATCCATGGCCACCCTGGCAGGAGACTTTCCAGTTTGATGAGAGAGACTCTCTTTCTTTCTGCCCCTTGTATCTCCATTTTCGCCAATACATACTCGCTGTCTCACCTGCCAGTGATATATATATAGTATGTACTGCTTACTTCTAAAACTATCCTCTTTAAAACTTCCCTGACACCAAATAAACCAACATTTTTAACGAGAAGTTTAATTATTGTAATGAATATGAGCATACAACGTTTTTTATGCTTGAGATTTTTTTTCAAATAACAAATTTCAAGAAGAGTAAAGTACATCAGAATAGTTATTATTTACATTTTATATTAATTCATTAGGTGGAGGTCCTCAAAAAGTCTTGTAAGACTTCAAGCTCAAATGTTAAGAACTCCTGGTCTACAGCGTTGTTCTGTTTTTGCTCATATTAGTTTGACTAAAGGTAACTAATTTAACCAGATCGGTAGAGCTGAGTTATAATCAAAGAGAAGAATAATGTTTATAAAAAGGCAGAAGGAAGGCCTCAACGTAGCTCCAGAAACTAGTTCTCTAGCATTTATCTTATGCTACAGATTTATTGGAACCTCTACTCTAAGATCAAACAATCTTCTGGTGTTACCTTATCCTAATAACTTTCTGCAGTGGTTAATAACGCCATCTGAACAATCCAACAGATTCTATTTATTTACCTGTTGTGCTCTCAAAGCACTATTAATGATTGTGAAACTACTTTCTAAAATACTTGCGATATTTTAAAGTGTCATCAAGACATAAGGGATTAACCAGAAACAAGTATTATATCTACCAAGTTTCAGCTAAATGAAGTTTGATCAAGGTGTCTCAGTTCTTTTAAGATCGTAAAACTATATCTGGTGCCTGCATGTGTGGATGAATAAATCTCGACAACTTGTTTACCGTATATGGAAACCAGTTTAAATTAATATACGATATGTAAGATAATATAAGCACCTATTTTTTTCTAAAGGAACTAACTATTAATCATGATATCAAGTACTGAAACAACACTACCAGATCAAGATTAATCCAAGGTTAACAAGTTTGCAATGTTAACGTAGAAGAATTAGAAGAACACGACGAATTTCTAATTACATGTTTGACACTAGACGGCATCAGTGTATAAGCAAGTCTTAATATACTTATTCACTTGAAATTTCGTTTTAACGTTGTGAACATATGTATATACACATATAACAGAGTTGTCCGTCTGTTTGTCTGTATATCTGGAATCTTGACGTCACAAGTTGTTGGGAGTAACTGGTTGGACCAATTTTGATGACAATTGGTAGAGGTACTTACGTGAACCAAACAAAGATTGGTTTTAGATGGATAAGCAAATAGGCGAACGTTTCAAGTTTGGTAACCATTTCTTTCTTTTGTTTTCACTAAGTAAAGCCATCGTTTAACCATTTTAGTAGTTGTGGTCGATAATTAGCACTGGCTACTATTACACAATCCCACAAGAGGATATCACATTCTTATCAAGCTTGAAAATAGGTACATTTTGGTGCTTAACTCCAATATACAGAACATAACCTAAATTTTGAGATTCAAAACTGGATTTGACTTATGAATTAAAGCCTTGGGGTCAGGACAAAACTAATATTTAATAGAGTATGTTACTTAAGAACAGTGCTGACGTCTATTGGTCTTTAGTAACCCATTTGTTTCAGAACATTCTATAAAGCAACAGGTTCTCAACTTTCACTGTACCTAGACATTTTCAAACAACAAGAAGTTCATACAAGCTTCCATAACATTATAGTATTGGAATATTCAGTATAATAGCATGATCCACCAATTCGTTCGTTTAAAGAAAATTTCATAGGATCATGATGAATAACAATACCCAGTACATCCGAGTGATATCAACAAGAAACGGACAACTAACGAAATCTGATGTTAAAATAGTCGTGCTAGTATGACGCTTCGTCAGTTTTCTAAAGGTTATCAACTAAACTGTTTAGTAATTAAATAAATTTTTCAGTCTACTTCATTCCTCAGACAATGTCAGTAACATTTATTAAACGAGTTTACCATTAGTTGCTTTCAAGAGACGTGTGCTTTTCCTGATATTTTTTCCCAATGAGATGATGACGTGATATGCATGTGAAATTTGTAAAAAGACCTAAAGGAAAGTTTCTTTATATATTTTAAAACGTAACTTTAAACAAAAAGTACAAATACATTGTGACATATTTCTGCATTGGTTCAACAATCCAATTTCAATACACTAACATAACAAGAAGGATGTTAATTAGATCAATCCACTAATATCACCAATTACTGTTCCTTTTCTGAAAACCTTGCAGTTGGCTGTCCTAGCAAAGATATACATTTTTGTTTCATTTCACTACGATTTTTTGTAATACATTATTATTAATTTTTATTTATCTGAAGGCAATATACAATTAAAGTGCTAAGCCTAAAAAGGATTTATTGTGACACAAATCTTGTAAGTTTAATAAGGTAGATAAAAGTCCGTGATATAGTTATTTGAATTGGAAAACAAGTTTTACGATGTGGTTAAAACCTGTATTAAACATAAGAAATGCCAGAAATGATCCGTAAAGGACGAATTTTGAGGTACTTTTTTCCTACTTTGATCCAGGAGAATTATGAATAACTTGTTAGGACATTTAAGTGATTAATTGAATGTTTTTCTCTTTGACAGGAATTTGCTGTTGGATCAAGGATTAAAATACGTTAGGATGGATTTACGTAAATATGAATATTTATCAAAAATAGCTATTGTTGCATAAAGAAACTTTATAAAACGAACACCTCTATCTACAGATATTACCAATGTCCTTGTGACACTACCCTAAATTCCAAGCGATGACCTCAAATTTGCTGTGTCATACGGAGCGTGTATTTTCTGCTGAGTTATTCAATTAAATTTACTTTACCTTACCTGATATTGTACTTTAAAAATAACTGATAACAGAATAATTTTTCACGTTATTTTGGCTTCAATATTTGTCCATGGTTTAGCTACTAACTTGTTTCCTCACTAACATGAAACAAAACCGAGCAAAACATCAGTTAACATTTCAGTTCTAACTGTTAATATTTGATTATTGGTGTTTTTTGTTTTACGGGAGCAAGTAGAATAATTATCCTATTATATGGACTTAAGAAGATAATCCAGATAAGCTTTAGGTAACTTTTACCGTTTATATATTAACCAGAAAATAGCTAGTCATTATATTCTTATTGGCTGAAATAAAAGGAACGCCTCAATCATCAGACGGTTTTTGTAATACTGGGAGAAACCGCCAGGGAGAAGTACTTCCGGTTTGTAAGCTGTGTTGTTCTTGCTTGTAAACTAAAACAGTTTTTATTATAAAAACCTTCCTTGTTGTTAATAATGTATTACCAGTGTAACCGGTCTCACAATAAATTTTAAAATTTCTTCTATATATTGACGTTGTCGACAATATAGACTGTCATCGTATTTTTGTGGCAAAAACATATACTTAATTCTACTTTTATAACTTTCCAGCTATAATAACTAGCACCTTAAAATTGTTACTCTATACACCGGTATACTTAAACATCGAATAAGGGTATAAAGACAAAGTAAAAATTCACCTGTCCCGCCCTTTAACATTAAACCTGTAAAGTAAAACTAGATTAAACATATAAAACACTTCTTTAAATTTAACTAAACGTTGTTTAAAGGTGTGGATAGTAGGTAAAGATTCACCTATCTCGACCCTCATTGGAACAGTTAAATTTAATTGATAGTACTGGAAGAAAGGTAGAACGAACAGATAAATAAGAAAATTTATACTTACTCTCGCAGTCTGACGCCTAATAAAAACAAAATTACAACCATCACATCCTATCACGTTAACACCTCCAACTTTTGTTGGTCCGTCGCAGCTCTCTAGTCACTTAAAATATAACACGATGTTTGTTGGACATAGTGAACCTATCAGAACTTAAAATCCAGAAGATTGGTGAACAAACATGATTCATCCGGTATCCATCTGTTATTGAATTCTACCTCCACGAGCCGTCTGTGATCGTAACTCACTATTATTCTTATGTTTGATCTTATACTTCTCATTACTACTGGTACACTTTCTCTCAAGTTGTATTACACTGTTCTACATCTGGATGTCCAAATCTGATATTTTAATTCACTCACAAATGAGATATGTTTTCTAGGAACGTATTATGGAATAAGACAGTTGTGTAACTGAGAGGTCTGACCTTAGAGATAATTAAAACTTTTCTCCAGTAAAATTGAACATTTGGACAGTCAAATAAGAGATGTTTCACTGTCTCTATGTTCGGACAATATGGACACTTATCTGTCTTAGTTAATTTAAATCGGTGTAATCTTTCTCTATTATTTAATATATTGTGAGCTGTTTATATCTCTTCTTTTACTTTATAATTTTTTATTACTTAAATTTTTCCATGTCTGTATCCAGTTCACTTGTTGGTGTTGTTCGTGTAGTTTGGGTGTTACTGTCGGTGTTAGTATATCATAAACCTCTTGTATTTTCATTGTATAAAACTATATTTCATTATATTCTTTACATTTTTTAAACTAATGGTTCCGTAAAGAATTGTAAATAAAATGGCGGATTAAATAACTTAAGGGTTTGATGTTTGTATGATTTACTAAAATATTTTATTTTGTTTCCTGATTAAAGAGAGCACAATTATGTTCTGATTATAATATCTTACATGTTAAATTCGTACTCAAGACTATTAAGTTATTTTTAAAATTTGGAAGACTATGTCCTCCTAATCCTTTTGATAAACTTATATCTCTTGTCAATCGTTCAGATTTATTATTTCATATAAACTTAAAGACTAAACTTTCTGTTTTTTAAAATTTCCTCTCTGTTCGAAGGTAGAACTCGACCAATATAAGCTAATTTAGGATAAATAACTTGTTTTATTATTTAAGCTTTTGCCAATAATGATATTTCCATTTCTACCCATTTATTAATTATCTCTGTAACTTCTAAAATTCTGATGCTCGCTCCAGTTATATCTGGTTAAATCATATGGATTAAACCAAATACCTAAAATTTTTACGGGATTTAGTCCAATTTATATTTCCTGGTGTATCTGTTCTTCCTCTCCATTTGCCTAACTAAAAGGTATTTGACTTGTTGTTATTAATTTTTGCTGCTCTGGCTTTACAGGATTGTTCCAATAATCTCATACTTTCTATAATAGATTCCTCACTAGTTGGAGTTAAGGTTACATCATCTGCATTTCTGCTGGATACTATAGTTTCCTGGTATTCGAAAACCTTCAACGTCAGAAATATATAAAACAATATATATCACAGGGTTATAACATACAGTTGTCCAGTGTGTAACCACTGTTTAATAACAACAGAATGGCAAAGTTTTCAATACCATTTTTAAGGATTTACAAAACAGCTTTTTTTTTTTCACTTGGAACTCTAGTAATTGGAATTAAAGATATTGACATTTATCTGTTAAGATGTCCTGTGCAATCAGTATTTTGGTTCAGATATCCCGCATGACTAGTCTTTCGGTTAAAATATTCTGTACAGCCAATATTTTAGGTTAACATATCCCGTGCAGCCAGTAATTCGGTTAAAATATATCATATAACCAATAATTCGGTTAAGATATTTTATACTACCAGTATTTCGTTTTAAATACCCTTCACAACTACTATTTCGGTTAAAATATTCTGTACAGCCAATATATAAGATCAACATTAATTCGATTAAGATATTTCGTACAACCAGTATTTTAAGAAAAAATATTCTGTACAACCAGTACTTTAGGTTAAGATATCCTATGCAACCAATATTTTAGGATAAGATATTTTGTAAAACCAGAATTTCGGTTAAGATATCCTGTATAACCAGAATTACGGTTAAGATGTCTTGTATAACCAGTATTTCGGTGTTTTTGAATAGTTGTCTTTCCTCTAGCCTATTAATTCAAAATTAGGAATAGCTATGCGCAAATATCCCTTGCATAGCTTTGCACGAAAATTCTAATACCTAAAACAAAAATAAAATCTAAGTATGCACGTTTCAAGTATTGTATTCTATGGTTCTAACGTTTCAAGTATTGTATTTTATGGTTCTAACGTTTCAAGTATTGTATTCTATGGTTCTAAATATTAAAAACTGCATTCATTTTTCGTTACAGCGAAACGATGTCCTCATCCTGCAGTACCTCTATATTCCAAGGTTTCCTTATCTCAGGAAGACAGGATTCCTGGATCTTTTGCCACTTACAGCTGTGACGACGGCTATGAGTTATTTGGGTAAATCCTTAGAAATTAATTTGTTTGGCAGAACTAATTTTGCATAATAGATTCAATACTAAAGTCTTTGAATACCAAGTTCTGGAAAATGTGCATTTTTGTTAAGCACTATGTTTGTTTCTTTCCTACTTTTAACGCAACTGTTTGTCACTAAACCCCGATATTAAAATTGAATATTAGTTTTAGCTTCTTGTGTATTAGAAATGTCTAATTTCGGAAAGTTAGAACGTGTATCTGTGTTGTTATGGATTTTTAACTAGATTAAGTTCGAGGAATATCTTAACGGATATCTGTGTTGTTCTGGAATTTTAACGAGATTAAGTTCGAGGAATATCTTAACGGATATCTGTGTTGTTATGGATTTTTAACGAGATTAAGTTCGAGGAATATCTTAACTAATATAGTCACTATCCGTGCACGTAAATTTATGGAATAGTTTTCCTTTCAATAATTAACAAGACTTGGCTGGACAATTCCCAAGTTAGGGTAACATTCTTCCCCAAATATTGGGTTAGGTACTCTTTTTACAGTACCACAATATTTGGTATAGGCAGTGTTCTAAAGCGGACCGACAAATCAGCTTATGTATAATTGTCGCTCAGATATTTATCTTCCGTTGAAATAAATCTTTCGTCATATAATTATTCCTTTTTAATTAACCTATGCTAATATTTCATTTATAGTATTCTAAGTATTTTAGTTTATTACTATTATTGATTTTAATATTTAATATTTATAATTTCATTTAATATTTATAATTTCATTTAATATTTATAATTTCATTTAATATTTATAATTTCATTTAATATTTATAATTTTATTTAATATATATACGACCTTATTATATTGTTGTTAATAAATTATTTATTTTAAAACATTTTTAAACGAAATTTCCGGTTCCCCTTACCTCTCGTCGTAATCACTAAATCATTTTAAGTAGGTGGTGGAGGCTCCAAAAATGTCTGTAACACCATATGTCACCCCAAAGGTGGCATGTATGCTGTCAGATGTCAGTTTTCAGAGTACGTGGTATGTCGATCTGGATTAACCACCGGAAAACATTTTAACTGAAATTATTAAAGCTTATTTAACCCGCATAAAAGTCTCCTGGATGCCGCATTAACCATTCTTACGCACCGTAATTAGACATATAAGAACGAGTACAGTCAAATTCTTAACGGTAATCACATATAATGGATCTGAAGTTAACTTGTTAAGCTTGTACGTAGATTTTCCAGTTGTGGAGTTTCAGTCACAGGTATTTAAGGCTCTTGGATTAGTTTTTTATTGAAAAGTAGATATGTTTGTCGATTCAAAAATAAAGTTTCAAAGAATGCTTTTATCTTTTGCTGGTTAAAATGTACTCCAAAGTAATTTCACAGTTACTTTATTGTTGTTGATTTAAATATCCGCCATTCATGAGTAAAATAATTAGAAAACAAGTTTTATCAAAACAAAAATACTTACTGAGTTCAGAAGAATTAGGTCTTCTGTAGCTTTGTGAAAATTTTAATCTTTATTTTAAAATTTGTGATGTTTATATCTTGTTCAAATGTGTTGTCCCAGTTTATAATAGAACTTGACTAAGAAGTGCTTGTGTAGGAATTCGGTTTTCGTGCTGTCGTAATGCTTTCTTTTGTTTGCAAATGTTCTTGTTGATTATTCAGTATTAAGAGTAATGGAAAGAACAGTCCACTAAACACTAAAAAGAATTTTTTGTTACTTCAAATTCCACGATTAGCGTAACCAATGTTCACCGATAAGCCTAACTTTTCAAATAAACTTATATCTCTGACTATTATATCTTCGTTAAAACACAAACTCACTATCCACAGCTTTGAACTAACTAGTTGACAATAACAAACAAACCAGCTAAATCATGCACCGATTACTCGTTAAATTACTAACAAACTCGCCAACACACTACCTAACTAGCATTTTTTGTATGTCTCAAATTGTTTCTTAAAGTTTGGAGAGAAAGTTCCAGACATTAAGGCCACACCCATCATGTTACGTTAAACTGTATTCTGGTTAGACGACAATACAAACTTCTATATTTAAAACATCGGCTACAACAATGAAATTTGTTCTAGCAGATATGCAATTAGTACCTTGTCATCTGACGAATTAATTTTGTGTTCAGCGTCAAGGAAAATATTTAGTCAAATGATCACACAAAATCTAACGATCCATAAATACTTTTGCTTGTATTTTCATATAATCTTTAATACGTATTTTAAATATTTAAGATCGTTAGTGGACTGTAGTGACTAATTAGGTTTCACCAAATATTATATAGTTACTACTTTAATTAATTAAGGTACGCCATCGGCTATAGCTTAGGCCTATTGTTTAGAGGGTATTTTGCACATATATACTAGATGTACTTCCGCAGGGTTCCCATAAGTGTTCTGTTTAAAGAGTAAATAAACCCTAAATTAAGAGTAACAAATATTTTCATTTCTTGCTTTTGAAGTTCATGTCATGCTGTGTTGTAGCGTACAAAGTGTATAAATCTTCTCGTGATTCATGGCATGCTCACGTTTTACTGACGTCACTACAGTATAAATTTCCACGTAAAGCGTCCCTTATGTGACTTCATTTTAGTGACTACTGACTGACTGACAGACAACATACTATTGTATAGTGGTACGAGTGGTTAAAACAGGCGGCGAAGACTGAAATTTTTAAACAACCTTTTAATCCAAAAATGAGACCTAAATCTAATTTTCAGTCATAAAGCAAGAAATTTTGAAATGAAAAAATTTATTCTATTTTTATTATTGTAACGCGCACTATTTTGATTTGTTTTAGATACACAGCTGACACCTGAACGATTAGGCTTATATATTGCCAAAGTCACCCAAACGCTTTTCCCCTGGTCTTTGCCAGTGATAGAACTAAAACCTAACTCGTGTAATTTTAGTTGCTTTCGCCCCTCTGTGGCCTCTGCCCCCTTGCGGTCATTACCATTAAAATGATGACATTTTGCTAGTGTGTACCTGTTCATATTTTTGTTGCATTTAACCTCTTTGGACCGTAGCTAATTATTAGTTAACCAGCATGAAATATCTCGTATAGCGTATCAACAAGACCAAGACTTGTGTTTAAAATCATATTTCGTAGCAACTATTTCCACGGTAACGCCTACACCATATCATGCGTTCAAGTGTACGGTATGGGACTCTTTGATGTCTGTAACCTTTACGCCCAAACCGAAACACGCCATTTGCTTTTCTAATCTGCTTTCATTTCAAATGATCTACTTCTGAAACCTCGCAATAAAATATGATTAAATCATTTTGAAGGTTTTACATTTACGTAGCTCAAAAAGCGTTAGGGGTGAATGAAATGTTTAAAACTACTCGCACCCTTACTGTAATGTGTCCATCATGTTTATTTCCCTAACAAAATTCCGTTATCTGTCTCCTATATTCTACAAAGCAATAGGAAAATGTAATGCTATCGAAACCAGCATAGAACTAAGGGCCAATTTAAAATTCATGATAAAATACTCGCATTAGATAATATGTCATTTTCTAGCTCGCGGATTGCCCTCAGAGTAGTTAGTTAAGATCCGCTAATAGGAGGTTCAAGAATATATAGTCACACACAGAAAGCGACAGTCTACTATCACAAGTAGTTAGTTAAGATCCGCTAATAGGAGGTTCAAGAATATATAGTCACACACAGAAAGCGACAGTCTACTATACAAGTAGTTAGTTAAGATCCGCTAATAGGAGGTTCAAGAATATATAGTCACACACAGAAAGCGACAGTCTACTATCACAAGACAAACATATTTATTTCACATAAAAGCCAATATAAAACACAAGGACAACAGTTTATAGTGAATTTGTTTATCTGGTAAGAAAAGAGTGAAAAAAAAACTCTCTTTCACCAACTCAATAACTTGTAATCTACACAAAATGTCAAGCCACAAAAAAATTAGGCAAGTTACGTTAAAATCCATAACAATCTTAAAACTGAAACTATACGTTCAAGTAAAAGCGAATACTGTCTCTGTCAAATGTTAAGGGTTACTGTAAGTTAAAATTGTACCAAAATAAATTTCATTAATTGAAAGGGCCCGGCATGGCCAGGTGTTTAGGGCGCCCGACTCGCATTCTGAGGGTCGTGGGTTCGAATCCCCGTCCCACCAAAGATGCTCGCCCTTTCAGCCATGGAGGCGTTATAATGTGACGGTCAATCCCACTATTTGTTGTTAAAAGAGTAGCCCAAGAGTTGGCTGTGGATGTTGATGACTAGCTGCCTTCCCTCTAGTCTTACACTGCTAAATTAGGGACGGCTAGCGCAGATAGCCCTTGTGTAGCTTTGCGCGAAATTCAAAAACAAACAAACTAATTAAAAGAACGCTATAGTGAAAGTTAAAACTACACAAGTTACTGAAAGTTAAGCCAATCCTACAAATGCCTTGCTTACTGGGGCAAACCTGGATTTATGTACCAAAACATGTTAACATATCACACAAAGCCAGGTTCTCTGCAGAACTCCACCTTCCATTGCGATCAAGAGCGCAAAGGGCGTGGCAGCCATTATTTGATTCGCTGAAAAAAATAAAATAAACGTTTATCTATCTCACAAAGTTATGAATTATCTTTCTTCCAAGAAAACACGGCCAATCAGTAAATTCAAGTACCACGTGCACTGGACATAGGTAAAATTGAGTGACTTACTTGAGCAACTCCCTCGTTGGACAGTTCTTTTGAGTTATTTGGTAAAAATAATGTCACGTGTGGTCATGTAACGATAATAGTTTATTAAAAATAATGTCATGTCTGGTCATGTAACGATAATAGTTTATTAAAAATAATGTCATGTCTGGTCATGTAACGATAATATATTTCTTCTATAACGTTTTTTACATTCACTTTAACTTAAGAAATTCCAAGACTAATGGTACACGCACCGAATTACAAATACAAAACTAACAAGATCTTGCCAATCGATCGACTTTTCCGACACTTGACTGAATCACTCACTCGTTACTCAATACCTTCTCATTCATTAATCATTGATTCACTGCTTCACTTTACTCGTACTTATACTGTACTCGTCTTCTACTCACTACACTACTTTTCCAGATCGTAACATCTTTCCCCCTCTTGCAATCATCTAAATTAAAACATTAAAAATTTAGCTTAAATCATTAACTAAAGAGGAACTAACGTTTGGACCAGTCCTACACTACAACAGAAATTTGTTTTCTCCACTTTCCACTTATAAGTAGGCCGGGTGTGGCCTAATGGTTAACGTGCTCAGACTGTGAATTCGGAGTATCAGGGTTCATGGCCATTTGCCATGAAACTATGCTCTGCGTTTTTGAGCCGTGTGTGCATTATAAGAGTGATGTCAAATCCCACTATTTCGCCAACCAAGAGTAGCCAGGGAGTTGGTAATGACTGCTTTTGTCTTGTTGCCTTCCAGTCTATCAGTTGAAAATTAGGGAGGGCTATATGCATATGCCCTAGGGTTACCAGATTTCCAGACTGAAAAAACAGGACTTTTTCCGTACGGAGTTACACTGTAACAACTCTGAAACAGTTGGAATTAAAATAACACATTTATGAACATTTGCTAAAATATCTGATGTTTATTGAATTGCGTTTTAAAACCATAGACAAAATTTGTTAAAATCGTATCTAGTTAAAATAATAATAATAAATGCGCCTGAGTTTTCTTGACCCTACTGCTTCTTCGTTTTCTTTTTCGCACCTGTACAGGTTTTCAAATCACAATTCCTACGGTTGCCCACTGACAGGTTAGGTTAAGAAAACGTAGCAGAGAGTGACGGAAAACTGTAGCATGTGATCTGTCTTTGCCAGGTGATTCTCCAAGTAAAATTCAAATTAGTCATGTATAATGACAAACTATACGTATAAAACTCATATTAAGGTACAGAGAAACTGAGTAATTTAATACTTTTGCACTGTGATCCTGTCAGCAGTGTCGTGTCCGAAAGGGCAGGTACTCTATACATAAACAAATGAAACGCGGCATCAATACAGTTGCAATAATTAGTTAATAATTGGTATGGTCCATGTGTCATGTCTGCCATATAAACATTAAGTTACATTCACGGTCTGCATGCAGCTATATACATATGCATGTAGTAGATTATGAGGTTCCATATAAACCACAGACTACATTAAAACGATGGAGTGTCAACGGTTATAAAGCCGCTGTTATTTGCCAAGTAGTCAAATAAATTTGAAATTACCTACACAATGTGCAATGATGCGTTTAGTAATATTGCTCATGTTTTATTACAATACCCACAGACATTTTTGCTGTTAGCTGGCGGAACAGTATTAAACAGTAATATAGAAAGTCAAATAGGCGATCCCTATTATGAACCACGATGGTTTGAAATAAGGTTTTTAATATAGCCAGTAATCAAAATATATGTGATAAAACTCACGTAAACTGCTTTCAAAAATAGCATTTCAAGTATGTCTTTCGTCTCTGAAAAGCCATTACCCAAGAGGCCTCTAATTAATACCATAACTCGTCAGTTAGGCTGGACGAGGAAAAACAAAGATTTCTCGGAAACGCTACTTATATATGAAAAAATAGACTAATTAAGAAGAAATTGAGAAAAAATTCACAGTTTACATGATTTTTATAAAAACTCTTAGACCAATTGGTCTCTAATGCTCTGCAAGCTTTAAACTGTAGCTTTTATAGCCAATAACTGTCGAACAAATTATGTTCGCGAATTTGTAAGGATATTATTCTCCTTAGGACGCAGCTCGTTCTGAATAAAGGTGAACTATTAATACTATAGAATACTCTACCAACACTTTTTTTACTTTATTCTATGTGGGAAGTTGGTCTCACTGTTGCTTTTTATTCTGCTTGCATTTCAAAATGAATAAAACTAAATGAGTATTAAAAACAAATAGATGGGGTTTGTTTCGCACTCGTGGTCTTCACTGTTTCAGTAAGTAATAATATTAAGATGTTACGTAATTTTTCCATGAAAATTTGTGATGCATCAAAATAAATAAGCGGAGCCCTTCTAAGTAGTATTTTGTGGGAATTAATTTTTAAATAAGTATTATACTTTTCCTATTTATAAGCTTCTTTTCCGAGCCGTTTTTCCTACACAGACGATGCACAACAGTAAGAGAAAAAGCGGATTCACGCGTCAATTAGGCCTAGTGGCTGTGACCGTTTATCCGGGTAGTTGAAAACCTGTGTTTTTTTGTCATTACGACCTCGCAGGTCATGAACCAAGGCTTACTCTATCTAAATATAATTCCTTAGGTAAATAGTTTCATTAGTTAGGGTTGAGCAGTTTTAGATGGTCGTTTATTTTCACTTGAACAATATTCAGATATGTCTGTAGGCTACATATACCGTGCTATATCATAATGACATTGCTATACACTATATATTAAAATCCACGATAATATGTGGCTGTAAATGTCAACTAAATTCTCGTGCAAATTGATATTTACCCTGTATCTTAGTCGCCAAGCTGTTTAGTTTAAGTAACAATTAAGACTGATTAAATATAAATAAATGTATATTCTGTACTTTAGCATAGATTAAAACTATACCGCTACTGGATGTTTGCCAGAGGCTTTAATACAATTTATAAACATTTTTAGTTTAAGACATCTTGCAGCCCACCCAGAAGTAATTACAACGAACTTGTCCTAACTTATACATAATTCTCACTTCTTTTACATTCCCTATTCCTAAACAATCATGAATATATACATGTACGTACCTCTTACGTGACTTATGGAGTTAAAATTAATTATTAATGTAATAAAATCTAGAGATATCTGTATATGGAGTCTGGCAGAAACATCCGTCATGAAATAACGAGCAGTTTTTACCATAAATTTCGTTACAACCACTATAACTAAGAAAAGTTATGACTAATGTAGCTTTGTATTATTCATTATGTTGCAACTTCTATCATAACGAAGTGGTGTTAAAAACTGAAACAATTTAATACGTTTTATTGTTACCCTGAACTTTATAATTTTTACCATAATTAAGTAGGATTAAAACTAAATTAGCTTTTATTTTTTTTATTTTCACAACGTTCTAAATATACATTTTCTTTTTTAATTAAATGTAGTTCAAACAACGAAGTTTAATATTAATTAGGCAACATGATTTCGTAAAATGGATGATATTCTCTGAGTAATTAAAAATATACTTACAATTTTTATTAAGTTACTGAAACTTATCACTTGTGAAATACAATGAAAGCTTTATTCTAAGTGAATTTAATAACATTACTTACAGTGAATCTACTCGTGTATGTTTGCCAGATGGAACATGGCAAGGAGATCTATCATACTGTGGTAAGTGGCGTCATCTTGTAGATGATTGAAAACTTTTTTACCACTAGTTTAACCATTATTGTGGCTGTCGTATCGCAGCCTGCCTGATGAGCCCTAGTATTTACCAAAAGGCCTCATCGGCATTGGATATAGCAGATATAGAATGGTTGACATATTATTATACATTTTACTTTGCTTTCTGATTAGTTTAATTCACTTGTAAGTTCTTATAATTATGTGAAACGTAATATTTTGACAAACTGGTACTAAACAATCTTTGTTACACGAAAGTTAATTTTCTGATCGCCCGGTTGCTACAAGTATCAGGTTTTTAAATGAATGCATTATTTTAACTTTTATCTTACATGCTTCAACTACTTATGTAAAGAACATGATTTTCGATAAGTATGTACAGGATTAAACTGCAAGGCAATTAAAATAGTAATAATTAAGGAACCCAGATCGATTCGTTTTGTTATACTGGCCTTAACCCGATACATTTTGAAAAAAAAAAATATGTGTCCTTACGTTTGCTATTTTCCTTCTAAAGAAGTCCAACTAAAGGACTGACCCACCCACCTCAAAAAATAAAATAAACGAGCAAGGCAATAGAAGGTTATTCCGCTATCTAGAAACCCGATACAATTTTGAAAAAAAAAAAATATGTGTCCTTACGTTTGCTATTTTCCTTCTAAAGAAGTCCAACTAAAGGACTGAAACACCCACCTCAAAAAATAAAATAAACGAGCAAGGCAATAGAAGGTTATTTCGCTATCTAGAAACATGCCGTAAAATAGAGAAAAAGTAATCATTTCAAACTAAATATAGTCCTTTGCATCCTTATAAGTTTATACACCAAAAGTTTAAGTGAATTTAAATCTACGTCACCATTCCAGTATACTTTACAACACATACAAAGAAATGTGTGTGTGTTTTCTTATAGCAAAGCCACATCGGGCTATCTGCTATGTCCACCGAGGGGAATCAAACCGCCGATTTTAGCTGTCCCCC
Organism: Limulus polyphemus; assembly: GCF_000517525.1. NCBI lineage: Eukaryota > Metazoa > Arthropoda > Merostomata > Xiphosura > Limulidae > Limulus > Limulus polyphemus. The sequence continues at coordinate 22,369 of NW_013670243.1, forward strand.
GGGGGACACAAAGAAGTGATTGTTTAGCAATTTAGCTGATACATCTACACTAATGTATACGAGTATACTGTACTAACTCGTATTAGCATGTTCGGCTGTCTTCTCAACAAGTGTTACAAACGTTTAAAGTTAAAAATCCATTGTATTTCAGTTGACGTATACTTAATCCATAGGGACGAGTGTCTAGTTAAAAAAAAAAGTCGAGTTTTCATGAATCAAGTTTAAATCTACTTACTTTGCTGTTCAAGTATATATTATATAACTTTACAATCTAATTAAGTCTTAGAAGAAGAAGAAAAATAGAGAAATACGCAGAAATGGACTTAGGAAAGCTTAATGGCATAACCCAGAAAAACAAGGGTTTTACTTTCCTTAACATGTGTTAGTTCTGGACATTTATCAAGACACAGAGGAATAAAACTTGGCATCCAAACGGTACTTTAACGATGATAGTTTGAAAATATCTAGTCAATAAGCACGGTAGTTCTTAGTATATAGGGATGGGCCGAGAAAGAATGGCTGCCGCATTCAATCTATTAGTCTACGATGCTTAAAAATAAATGTAAAAGTTGAGTCGTAGCCTTATTTGAGCACCTAATTGCCAGTATCGAATGTTTCACAGCTTGTAAGACTCCAAATATTATTTAAAGGTGTCGCTAAAGTTGAGAACTGGGAACTAGCTAAAGAGCCCAAATGTTCGTCTTCCTTTTTTTCCCCACGCTATTCAAAAAATGAGTAGAATTTTCGCAGTGGCGTTAGTACTACAGAAAAACATTTTAAGAGTACTTGGGAATAGGCTATCACTAAGCACGGTAGTGCTTAGCTTGTAGAGATGAGCCGAGATGATAATGACCGCTGCATTCAATCTATTACTCTATGAGGCTTACAAATAATTGCTAAAGTTGAGTTATAGTCTTATTTGAGCACCCAGTTACAATTATCGAGTGTTTCACAGCTTGTGTAACAGTAGTATTATTCCATTATTCTACGACACGTATTTTTGTGGGGAAATATTAAAAAGGAAAACTACTACTTAGCAGTGAGTTCAGTTTATAAGCATATATTATTCGATGACGAGGAACCAACTTTGAGACTAATAATGGTTGGAGACGGCTTGAATGGGTTGT
>NW_013670243.1:24383-27253 GCF_000517525.1 Limulus polyphemus
GCCTGGGATCTGTATAATGTCCTCCCTATTAATATACATCATCTTAGCATGTGGTGGAGTCGATTGTATGCACATGCAGTGAGTTGGGGTGAAGTTGGAAGGCTTGGGTTTTGTAAATATCCCCTTAACGTCTGTCCAGTACTCCGGGTACTTGTACCATCTTGGAGGAATCATTCCAGTTTCACTGGCCCCCAGTGTAATTTAAAATTATAGAAACTGGTATGATATTAATTAACAATACCTGGTTATATATTACAATTGATTTATAAAAATAAAATAAATATTCACTTATCAACCTATTTCAATGAAATTGGTTAAATAAAAGAGGGGGAAACAAGTAATAAAAACATTTTGCAAAAGTTAAGTATGATGTAGGGATGCCAATACCAAAAAGTACAGAAATAAGGTAGGGAGGAATGAGTAAACAAAAAACATACAAAAATTCCTACATAAGTAGCCAGTAAGTACTTAGTCAGTTTTACAAGCTTATGGTTATTAACCACTGTAAGACTGTATAGTACTATTCAGTTTAAATGCTTTTAATCAAACCTGAATACATGCAACTGGCAAGAAGTCAATATTTAGTTGTAGTTAAAAGTTGTTCTTGGAAAGATTTGGCTACTTTCATTATCTTGTTTCTTTCCTTTTGGGCATTTCCATCTCGACATCATACTTAATTTTTTTTTTTTACTTTATAGGAATTTATTCATTACTAAGTTCAAATATTCCACTGAAATTTAGTCATATCCAGAAACACTTTAAAATCCTACACCACTGTATCATCACCTCCCTTAGAGGTCTACTACAGAACTTCACTTTTTTTATATGTTTGTTTCCTTATTCACTTGAAACATATTTATTGTTATGATTGAATCGTTTGTTTGTTTGTGTTAAGCTGTAACTTAAGCATAAAGATATAACTGACTACTTGCGGAATCTAAACTCAAATTTTAGCTTTATAAACACTTAAGCTTACCATTAAGCCACTGGGGGATTGATTCGATGAAGCTATATTGATATAGTTATTTTATGGACTCCATATTAGTAGTACTATAATGAACGTTTTATTCTACACTAAGAAAATAATCAAATACCAGGATTCTTAACCAAAGCATTTATTATAATGTTCACAAATTGAACTGATTTAAACTTACAGTTCGAAAATGCCGGAACAGGACTTTTACAAACGACACAAAAAATTCAAACGTTTGACTCAACAGTATAACATAGACACTAGAAATAATAACTAGAAAGAAAAATCTAACTTTATAAGTCATCACAAAGTCTTCTTAATTAATAATACAACACTTATAAGCTCTGATTTATTATAACTCAACACTTTTATGCACTGTCTGAGTTTAAAGCAATATCCAATCTACAGCTTACGTCCCTGAGTGCGTTATCTAAACAGACCTCAGTTCTTTTTTTATACAAACTGTTACTACATCGGAAGTCATGTGACGCTGGTAACACGTGATGAATTTCTCGAATGATCATGAATTATCGGGGAAGACCGAGTTTGTTCGAGAATCCCTCTTTTTTTTTAGTATATAAGCCTGGCAGAAAAAGCCTGCAGGATTGAATGAAGAGAGTTCTGGGTAATTTACGATTCTGTTTCGAGCTAGTGTGTGTTTTGTTTTCGAGATTGTGAATCGCTGTGATTTATAGCTTATATTATAAAAGTAGTTAACTTTAAAGTCATGAGAAACGTTCCAATTGTGAAATTACTGTGTGCTAAAAGTTTGTATCGAGAAAGAATAAACTGGTTTAACCAAGAAAAGACTTGTATCGCTGAAGTTCCTCGGAAAGAATTTCTACCGGAAATTAACAAACAAGCAGATACGTAACAATACTTTATTTGCCACCAAACGTCGAGATTTTAACTCATCGCAGGACTATTATTGGCTATTGACAAAACATCTGATCAAGTTATTTACATAAAAGTAACTAGAGAATATTGAGGAAACTAAGTCTTTGATGAATTTTAATAGAATCTTGATTAACCATTCATGAGCATCAGGAGTTACCTATTTAAGACTTATCTTTCTTCTAGTTCCCAGATATCCGATTGATAGCCAGAAGTAAGAAGTGTATAGTCCAAATAATGTCTCTATTGCCACATAGCGAATCGTATAATATATTAATGATACATAAACTTTAGGAGTATATTGTGAATCGTTCACACTACTTTGGTGCTCCTATTTAAAAATGCCATTTTTATAGCTTTTCCATCTCAGGTAGCATGACATAAATTATTTAAGATGTCGGATACCCACTGTTGTCAATTGCATTAAAATGTACCACCCCTCTCAATGGTAATGGGCCCAGCATGGCCAGGTGGCTAGTGTGCTTGACTCGTAATCTGCGGGTCACGGGTTCAATCCCCGTCACACCAAACATGCTCGCTTTTTCAGCCGTGGGGGCGTTATAATGTGATGGTCAATCCCACTATTCATTGGTAAAAGAGTGGCCCAAGAGTTGGCGGTGGGTGGTGCTGACTAGCTGCCTTCCCTCTAGTCTTACACTGCTAAATTATGGATGGCTAGCGCATATAGCCCGCATGTAGCTTTGCGCAAAATTCAAAAAACAAACAAACAAACAAACTAGAAGATCAGTATTTTGATTCACTTCTGTGTACATTCTACAACGTTTTATCTGGATCGGAATCAGCAAGGGTACCAGGGAGGCCGGACCATGTCTCATTGCCTCCTTCCCCCCTGTTAAGAAAATCTGGAGCTTTATATCTCTTCTCCCTATATATTCAAAGAAAAATGTAAAAATTTATATATTGTTATGTCTCTGGTTGTTTGTTAATTTCCCATAAAAAAATTTCCCAAGAACTTCAGCGATACAAGTCCTTTCTTAAATAA
>NW_013670243.1:28225-44379 GCF_000517525.1 Limulus polyphemus
GATTATATGTCTCAGTATCTCCCTCTATCTGCAATTATCTATGCCGTCACTTCTCTCCCCACTTTATTTGTTATATATATAAAAATATAGGGCGTCTGGCTAACACTCGAGCCTTCATGATCCATCATCACGTGTTACCAGCGTCACGTGACTTCTGCTGTCGTAACAATATTCACCACCTGTTGAAAGTTATGTGAACTAGTGGTATTTCAATTTTAGAGAACCTTTTTAAGATTAGCTATACTTTATATGAAATGTTTGCAGCTTATTTGATCCATGAAACGTTTGGCGGTAACAATTTTAAAACAATTAATTACAAGTCGCTCATTTTCTAGAAAAATACAGAGGGGACACCTGCAGTAATAAGTGGAATTATTTGAAGAAAAAAATATATTGTGTGAGTCGACGTTATTTGTCAGTAGGTTACTTAGTACGTAAATAGTATATAATATTTCTTTAAAAACCGAAACATGATTTCTATTTAATCTAATCAGTTGAAAAGTGTTTTAAGTAATTAAGTTGCGTCATAATCAGTTATACTTTGCTTTGCACAAGACACTCGAGGTAAAGCACGTGGATGAGTGTGTTTGCAAGGCTGTCCACTACAACCGAAAGTTATTTTAGATTAAGTGAAATCTTTCCCTAACCCCCACTACTAGTATGGAAGCTGTTTGTAATCTGTGTGATTCAGTTACTTTGCTGTTTGAATCTCGTGCCTTGTAAGTCAAGTACTGATACTGCCTATTTATATTTTATGGATCAATTGCATCCAAGTTTCGGTATCACAACCCTTGAAGTTTGGAAAGCATAAAAAAAGTTAGTTACTGGCACAAATACTACTATTATTAAATCAAGTGAAAGTGCAATTTGCTTTCCTAAACAGCTGTAAATGTTGCCTATGGAAAACCTGCTAACCAATCTAGCTCCACCAGAGGTGGAAGTCCACAAAATGCTAATGATGGAGACACGACAACCCTTCACGAGAACAAATTCTGTACAGAAACAAAGAAAGAAAACTCACCCTGGTGGCAAGTGGACTTGTTACAAACATATGAAGTGAAAGTTGTGAGGATCATTACCAGAGGATGTTGTGGTAAGTGAAAATTTATCTCTTCTGTTTGACTAGATTGAAAGTAGGATGTTTTGAAGAAATAATTATTTATGCTGAAGAGTAATTTTCACTATAAATAGAATGGAAGTTGTCATTAAAGGAAGTTAGTAAATCAATTGTAACAAGATTTGTTTCCAAACCTGTTATTTTTTTGTTTCATCTTTTATGACTTTTGTATTTGCTCAAAATGGCCAAATAACCTTTAAAAACGTATAAATTTGAAGGTAAACCTATATTTTTAGCCAAAAACGTTGCTACAAAGTGTTCAAAGGAAGGACATTGAATTGTTGGAAAGTGTTCGGAAGAGGGTTACTCGACGTTACTTGGGATGGAGGGTTTAAAAAAAGAAGAGTTAGAGGGTATCTGATTGAGGTGTTTAAGATTTTAAAAGGAATTGATAGTGTTGATGCATAATCTTTATTCATATTCAACAGTGAGAATAGTAGGACTAAGGGACACAAATACACATCTTGGCAGGGTAGGAGTCATCTTCAGCTAAGACAGTTTTATTTTTCTAACAAGGTGGTTGGTCTTTGGAATGGGATGCTTTTGGATGTTGAGGAGGCATTAAATTTAAGTGCGTTTAAGAGAAAGCTTGATAAGTATATAAATGATAAGGGCTGGCTTTAAGACTTTTTTTTAAATTAATCTATTTCATAATTATAGTTTAGAGGATGGGACATTATGTTAGGTTATAACTATCCAATACAGGTCCATGGAAATATAATGATTATGCATCGTGTTTGATATGGGGGGGGGGGGGGGAATATCATTATCAGAACTTGGTGGTAAAATCTATATGTCATCATATACAAAGTAATGAATTTCTTCATGAAAAGTTTATATTGGTGCAGAAAGTTACATTTATTATTGGTCTGATGTAAATCATTAACATTAATAAATCATTAACACGTATTTTACTTAACTTTAGATTATTAGAAAAAAGAACCTTTAGAAAACCCTTTATTTTGTATACTCTACTTAATGATAAAACAAAAATATTTCTTCTGTTGCAACTTCTTCAGCTTAATTGATGCCCACTGATAGGCTTGAGTTCACGGTAGACAACACTTTCTCGTATCTCTTTTTGTTGTTGTTAAAATACGAACTGACTAGCTCAAAAATCAATCAAAATGTATTCTAGCCTAACTTGTGTTTTATACAGACGTAAAATGTTCTAAAACTTTCAGGAAGGCCGTGATCATTAAGCCACACCCAGCACTTGATGTTAAAAATTCTAGTGAAGCAGCAGTTTGGACATTTATATAAAACAACATTATTACTTATCGTTATTGTTAACTAAGTATATGGATTTAAGACTAACTTAAACTTCCTAGGCTGGCTAAACCGTGTGAGATATTATTTGTATTATTGCTGTCTAACAGTGATAGTACTCAACTAATGAATCAGTGCTTTCTAATCATTATAAGAATGGTATCTTAGAGTAGTTCTGTTTATTACTGCGTTGATTTTTAGTTCTGTTCTGTATGTGTAACTTGTTGTTTTGATCAAAAGTTAATGGTAATATGACATCTGATCCTTTCATAAGTATTTTTTATCATTTAATGATTGCATAATTATTTCATTATAATGATTTTTCTTTCAGTATATCAATTCCTTGACCTATATCAAATTTTATTTTGTACCAGACTTAACCTTTTTTTTTTAAGTTTAAAACATTGAGATGTATACCTGGATTAATTTTCTGTAGTTTAATTCATTGTCATTTGTCTGTTTCCTTCTATTTATTGACTAATTATGAGTAGAAATCTTTCATGTTTGGGAAATGTTTTTATTTTTGTAGGTCACAAGCCCTTACATGATCTAGAAATTAGAGTTGGAAACAGCTCCACAGTTCAGCTTAATCGTTTATGTGCCTGGTATCCAGGAACAATAGGTAAATATTGTATAATAAATTAGAGTTGGAAACAGCTCCACAGTTCAGGGTAATCGTTTATGTGCCTGGTATCCAGGAACAATAGGTAAATATTGTATAATAAATTAGAGTTGGAAACAGCTCCACAGTTCAGGGTAATCGTTTATGTGCCTGGTATCCAGGAACAATAGGTAAATATTGTATAATAATGAATATAGAATAACTTGACAGCTAGAATAGTTTAATAAATGTTAAACGACAAATTAGTAATCACAGTAAAGTGCCTCTCATTATGCTTAGAGAGGTAGCTAGTAATTATTTAATAAGGACATTTAACTTTCAAGATAATACAGATAATAAGAGAGGCTGGCTGTTGCTTTCAGTAGTCCTTGAAAGAATAACTTAAAACTCTATGACACGAGTTTGTGCTGCTGAGGAAAAGCAAACAACTCCAAACCGGCCTTATGCCTCTAATGGGAAGCCAAATGTGCATAACCTTGGAATGTATCTGTAAGGAGAAACCAAAAGGTTATACAACACAGTCTTCTTTCTTGAAGAAGCCAGTAAACCAGGACACAAGACTTGTTTCTTTATGGAGAAGCTGAAAGCAGGATATGAGGTTACTTTTTTAAGAAGCTGATAGGTTGGTAAAATGACACAAGCTTCTTTTTTTAACCAGAAGCTGACAGGTCCACTAAATGAATTTGTTTCATTTAGGAGAAACTAACAGTTCCAGCTAGGACATGGCCTTATTTCTCTAAGAAGGAAAAGTCAGGTCCATAACATGAGTCCAGAATATGGGCTTCTCTCCTTAATGAGAAGTCATCAGTTTCAAGATTTTGGTGCGAGTCATTAAGAAGATACCAACAGTTCCATGTGATGGATGTGTGTGTTTCTAAAGAGAAACCATTAGGTCCATGAAATTAGTCTTCTTAATGACTTTCACTAATTTCATGGACCTAATGGCTTCTCTTTAGAAACACACACACACACACATCCATCACATGGAACTGTTGGTTTCTTCTTAATGACTTTCATCCATCACATGGAACTGTTGGTTTCTCTTTAGAAACACACACACACACGTTAAATTAGTTTAAGCTGTTACCCTTTCTTTAAAGATACAAGAACATGCTAAATATTTGCTAGCTTCTTTTTAGAAAAACACATTTCTTCTTAATGACTTTCATTAATTTCATGGATCTAATGGCTTCTCTTTAGAAACACACACACACACACACACATCCATCACATGGAACTGTTGGTTTTTTCTTAATGACGTTGAGATCTGTCTGTTGTTGTTGTTTTTTTCTGTATATTTGTATTTTAATTAGAATGCAAGTTATGGAAGAATGCTTCTTTTTCGTTATCATCAACATTTCAAGCTTGTATTAAAGTAATTTTTAAACAATTAATTAACTATGCTGTTGTGAATTTACCCAAACTTTATTTAACATAGTATTTTCTTTCTCTTTCTTCCAACCTTTCAATATTTGTTTCATGTGTTGGTTTATGTTATGCAAAGTTCAGTCATCTTTAGGTCATTTACTCTTTCTAATTATAAAAAGGTAAGTTAAATATCTTTTCAATTATTATCTCATTCCATGAGGGTTATATCAGGTTATTTATTTCATCGATAAATTATCGAAGCTGACAATTATCTGTTGTTTTTTTCAGAGGATGGCACCACCAAAGATTTTGAATGTGCTTATCCCATTATTGGTCGATATGCTTTTGTTCAGATGGTGGGCATCGAAGGGTCACTATCACTTTGTGAGGTTATGGTGTTCACGGTACAAGGTAAGTCAGCTTTGAGCTCTGTAGTTTCATTAGTATTTGCTATAATTGTAAAACTAAGATATTGTAAGGAAAAACTAGAACTTGTGAAAAAAACCAAGTGTATTGCCTGAGTTTTAAAATTTGTGTTTTTTGTTGAGAAGTACTTCAGATTCTGTTCTGTTTTATTCAAAAGGCAAGGCTACTATAACTAGCTGAGAATTATCTGTAATACAGGTATATTCAGTTAAGTTTAAAAAACGTGTTCGAGAAGATGCATATATTTGAACATTAAAAATTTCTATATTAGTCTTACAGGGTATCAAACATGGAGAAATGAAAACTAAAAACTTAGTTCCTTAGTTTGATTCCCTTTATGGCTTAGTACATTATTTCAAACTGTTGCACACCCACATTGGTGAATAATTGGAGAGACAGACTGTCTTTGATGATAATTGAATTATACACCACTTTTTACTATATAGGTTTTTGACTTCTGTGTCATATTCTTGTGCATTTTCGTTACATTTGAAGATATTTTAACTTAATTTTTTTGTGGTTGCTAACAATTTTTGCCCACTTATACATTGTGATGTTTCATGTTAGGTTCTCATTTTGTAATTACATATTTATTATTATTTCTATATAGGTATGTTCGTATATAGTTGTACATGTGTATATATATATATTTATATGTGCACGTGTGTGTTTCCTATAGGAGAGTTTAGTCTTTATTCATAGTTATACAGTCATGTCTATGAGTAATGTACTATTACACAGTTGTTTAGTGAAATCTCCCTGTATTGTGGTAGATATAGAGATTCAGGGTATGTTCAAAGTTTTTAAAGAAAAGCAAAATAACTTTTAAGCTCTAATTTATTGGTTTTTATAGAAATTTCTGTCGATCGGTGTGCCAATCAACTAGAACCCTTGAAGCTGACTATATTTAACCAGACATGTTACGAGTTTCAAGGTGACAAAGGAGGGACATTCACGAATGCAGATCAGTACTGCCGAGCACGCGGAGGTTTTATTGCACACTCCATGAGCAACATAATCCATAACTTTTTGTCATCTGAATTGGAGAGAAAAAAGGATAATTTAAAATCTAACTTAGTATGGCTTGGAGCTCAGCGAGAGCGTGGTATAGTGTCTCAGAAATGGCATTGGGTCAACAGTGAGTGTGATCTAATATTCAAATCTTCTGTCTTTCCTTTAATGAGTTTCAAATGTATGCAGACTAATCAATAAATCATTTATTATTGTGAAATATTGAGAAGCTAAAAATATATATCTAAGTTATTTTTAACATTGAGATTTTAGAAATGCTATTGATTTCACTAACATTCTTTGAAACTATTCAAAGTTTCATTATCAATACATTACTGTTTTGAAACTTCTACAACAGTTATTTAGTTTCTTTGCTGTAAACATCAAGGTAATGAAATTAATTAAATGAATTCTTGAATAAAATAAATAATTGTACTTTAAAGGTGAAATACTTTGGTAGTTCTGGTTAAAAAAATATTTCCATTTCATTATAGTAAAGGAAGATTCGGTTATTTTCATTCCTGTAATTGGTTATGTAAGAAATGTAGAGAAATGGAAATTATAAGGTTCATTTTTCAGTAAAGGTTTTCTGGAAAACTAAAATCTAAAACATTATACATGTTTAAATATAAAAAAAATAATTTTACAAACTCTGGAGTATTATTTGAATACTTATAGACATTCTCTGTGATAAAAATACTTCTATTTTGTTTAGCTTAAGGAAAATTCTGTCATTATAAAAGTAATTTTAACATGGATACTTTATTACAAATATATTACTGTAATGTTTATTTCACAATAGATCAGACAATAGTGAATTTTCTGTGGGCTCCTGACCAGCCCAACAACTACAATGGGCAACAGAATTGTGTGGTTTTGGATGGTGGGAGGAAGTGGCTGTGGAATGATGTAACATGTGATCTAGATTATTTACCATGGATTTGTCAGTATAGTAAGTAGGTTCTTTTGCAAGTTTATGGTTAGAACTTTAAAATGTTAATGTTTTGGATGGTGGGAGGAAGTGGCTGTGGAATGATGTAACATGTGATCTAGATTATTTATCATGGATTTGTCAGTATAGTAAGTAGGTTCTTTTGCAAGTTTATGGTTAGAACTTTAAAATGTTAATGTTTTGGATGGTGGGAGAAAGTGGCTGTGGAATGATGTAACATGTGATCTAGATTATTTACCATGGATTTGTCAGTATAGTAAGTAGGTTCTTTTGCAAGTTTATGGTTAGAACTTTAAAATGTTAATGTTTTGGATGGTGGGAGGAAGTGGCTGTGGAATGATGTAACATGTGATCTAGATTATTTACCATGGATTTGTCAGTATAGTAAGTAGGTTCTTTTGCAAGTTTATGGTTAGAACTTTAAAATGTTAATGTAAGTGTTGATATGTTTTATGATTTTGTAAGTTATTCCATAAAATAATATAAAAATTCATATATTTAACTTAAAAAAGATTATGATGAATAGCCAACAGCATGTATTCTAGAAATGATTTAAAATTAGTTGCTGTAATGTTCTATAGGTCACTTGGGGAAAGAAAGCTAAATTTTGTTACACTGCTCTGCTGTTGTTGAGTATACATCAAATATATGTACGAGACAATTAAAATCAAGCTTGCCATATTGTAATGTTATACCTCATAATAACTGTAGTAAATAATGAAGTTTTGCAATGTGAATTTTTCACAAGACTGTTACACCAAATGATATAACCAATATATCATTTAATTTATGATTTTCACAATACTGTTACACCAAATGATATAACCAATATATCATTTAATTTAGGATTTTCACAATACTGTTACACCAAATGATATAACCAGTATATCATTTGATATGTGATTTTCACAAGACTGCTACACCAGACACATAATCCAATCTACCATTTGATTTATGTTTTTCACAAGAGTGTTACGCTAGATGATATAACCAGTATATCAATCGATGTATGTTTTTCACAAGAGTATAACATCAAATAATACAATCTGTTATATTATTTGATTTATCGCTACCAATTTTATGGAATATAGCTTAATTAATTTTTACAAAATCTAACTTAGTTAATTCTGTAAATCAAATCAAAACTGGTTGTCAGTAAAGCCTGTGTTACGTCTCTGGTCGTTTGTTAATTTCCCGGTATAAATTCTTCCCAAGGAACTTCAGAGATACAACTCCTTTCTTAAATAAAACTAGTTTATTTTTTCTCAATTCAACTTTGTAATACACTTGATTTCCACAGTCACTTTAAACACACGCTATAATTCACAATGATTCACGCACTTACTTACGGTCACTACCCCGCATGACTCAATTGTTCGTCTTTATCTCTGCCTGTCTGCAATTCAATTCCGATTGATTCGTCTCACGTTATCCGGCGCACTTATATACAGGAATAGAGGGTACCTAGCAAATACTGGATTATTTGTGATGTTCCCCGATCCTTCAAGAATATCATGACGTGTTACCAGAGTCACGTGACTACCGCTGTCATAACACCTGCATGATTTTATAATTAGTCTGTTATGTACAGTAGTAGTTAGTTTTTTTATTTTTTGAAATTGTTAAAACAAAAAATAATGGTTTTAGAATCATTAGTGTTAAACAGTAGTGTAACTACAAAAGATGCCTCCCCCTGCATAAAAGTAAATAGGCCATACATTTATTTCCCTATGTTTGTAGTTATATATCATTCTGGCTGATTTGGATCCCCTTTTAGCCCCCACCCTCTCCCCTGCAATTGTGAAAGGATACTTAGGCCACTGGTATTACTTTTATATTATGTATATTCTGTTGGTTAAGAAAAAAATTTATAAATGAATATTATTTTCTCAACAATGTGTATCAATCAGAAATTTACATTTGACTTTTCACTCACCTTTTCACACATTGTTTCAAAAGACAGTGGTCACAATTTTTACTTTGAAATAGATAATAAGAATTCTTTTTTTAGACAAATGATTTATTAAATTTCATTAAAAGTGCCAAAATGCTTTCCTACAATTTTACCCAGTCTATGAATTGCAATTCTTGCTTTATATTCAACAAGCAACTGTTCATACCTAAAACACATTAATTAGTACTCATTTAATAAGACTTCTTTCATTTTAATTTTAATCTTAGAATAAATATGCTACAAATAATACTATTATTATTAATACATCGCTTCCAAGTGAAAGATTCACATTGAATAAGATGTTGATTAAACTGTGATCTGTGTAGAATGATTCAGGTGACTCCTGATTAAACTGTGATCTGTGTAGAATGATTCAGGTGACTCTTGATTAAACTGTGATCTGTGTAGAATGATTCAGGTGACACCTGATTAAACTGTGATATGTGTAGGATGATTCAGGTGACTCCTGATTAAACTGTGATCTGTGTAGAATGATTCAGGTGACTCCTGATTAAACTGTGATCTGTGTAGAATGATTCAGGTGCTCCTGATTAAACTGTGATCTGTGTAGAATGATTCAGGTGACTCCTGATTAAACTGTGATCTGTGTAGAATGTTTCAGGTGACTCCTGATTAAACTGTGATCTGTGTAGAATGATTCAGGTGACTCCTATTGGTAAGAGAAGAAAGAACAAAAAATTTTCAAGTTTTTATGGCCACATGAGGATAGTGTTTAGTAAACAGCTTAGTTAGAAACTTAAGTGGCATTAGTAATCAAATGAACTAATTTTAGATATGTTCTGAAGTTTTATCTAAGTATAGAGAAGCCTGTGATATAAAAAGAAGTATAATGAGTGTTTTTTACCTTCAAGTGATTTTCCCATGTGTTGTTTGAGTGTTAGATCTGTACTTGCCCCAGTGGCTCAGTGGTAAGTCTGAAGGTTTGTAGCTTTGTGCTAAACAATGAAATGATCTTTATTGCCAGTATTAGCTAGAAGCAAGGTAATGATGTGGTATTAGCTGTTTAATTTATTTGTATGAACGTCTTACAAGTAAATACGTGGTTTTAATTATGTTAAAAGGTCCATCAAACTGTGGCAGCCCTGACAGGAAAGAGAACTCCACTATTTTAGAGAAGACTTTTAACTTGGGGCAGAAAGTTACTTATGTATGTCCTATTGGAAACATGCTTATTGGTGACAGGATGCGGACATGTGCTCCTGATGGTTTCTGGACAGGTTCAGCACCTTCATGTAAATGTAAGTTCCCTTTAAAGTTTTTAACTGTTTTTTATAAGCCTTTCTGTTGTCTTGAGCTATTTTGGGTGTTTCAAAACTAAAACATCTGGATGAATCCAATGGATTTGATGCACCTGTTCTATTGTTCGTTTTATTACATTGCAAGGAAAAGACAAAATTGTAGATGAAATACTTGATATGAAATTAATAAAGATTATGTAGCTTCTACAAATTAAGATATCTTATATTTTTATGTGACATTTATATGAATTTGCAGCGTTGAAAATTCAAAAAGATTTAATTCTAGTATGCGTTTTTCTAAGAAACAATTGAAAATGCTTGCTTTTGTTGTAGACTTCAATTACTGATTTTATGTCTTTCTACGTTCTTGTAAAACTTTCCAGTAGTTTTGATTCTATAAAACTGTAAATTTTATCTTTGTTTTAATTTGAAGAACTCTGCATATCAAAGCAAGAAGCAAGTCAATGTTTTTTTGTAATTGTTAATATATATTTGGATTTCTTTATTGTGATTTGTTTTGCCTATTCCCCATCACATCAAACATGCTCATCCTTTCAGCAATGGGGGGTGTTATAATGTGATGGTCAATCCCACAATTCATTGGTAAAAGAGTAGCCCAAGAGATGGCAGTGGGTGGTGATAACTAGCTGCTTTCCCTCTAGTCTTACACTGCTAAATTAGGGACGACTAGCTTTGCACGAAACTCATAACAATCTTTGCCTATTCTTGCAGTTACTTAGACCAATTATGAGTAATGTAAACATGACTTAACAAGCAACGACCTTGTTGATGAAATGAAACTTGATATAGTTGAGTGCAAGGTTATCTAACTAAGCCTACCTCATCTTGTGTCATGAAAAATATTTCCTATCATATTGCAACATTGTAATTCAAATGTAGTATAAATGTATGTATAAAAATATTACAAGATTTTATAAAAAACAAACTCAAAGCTGTAATTGCGACAGACATTGTTCACAAACATTTTCTTCTTCTAGCAATATATCACCAAGCTAAACTTTCTTCACTTTGTGAGTCTCTGCAGAACTAGAAGACATGTTGGCTTATACATTTGGAAAGAGTAGAGAAAAAGCTTTTATTACGTGTTTAAGTCAAGAGCTTTTGATTTCTCAGTGCTGAGATACAGGCAATTACATCACACCATGACAACCAAGGTTGAGAAACAGTGATTGCCTAAAACAGTTAAAAAACTACACTCGTATAAAGTTACAAGATTGAAATTGACTATTTAGCTCATAAACCATTTCAACTTTTTTGTTAGGAGATTACGAGTAATGAATGCTATGTTATCAGTTGAAAATTCAAGAGTATGGTGAAGTAAGCTCAAAATGAAAATTTAAGATTTTTTATGTTTTTAAATAATTAAATAAATAATATTTTTGTTTACTGAATGAATATCAACTCTAATGTATTTAAAAAGCCAAATGTGGAAGAATGAATTCAAGTATTTTTTCAATAATTTATTTTTAATTTAGTGGTGTAATATTTCCCTTGGGGCATCAAAGGGTTAAGTTTAACTAAGTAATTTTCTACTTGCCTTCATCTGTGGTTAGTCAGAACTTTAATTTCAGAGACTGGTGATTAGAGAAAATATTTTAATACAGCACAAATGACAGTAAAGTGAATAAACTTATACGTACAAAAAGGCATAAAACACAAAGCAAATTCAGAAAAGGTTTACTTAGTTCATAAATTTTCTTTTTATTTGCTACCTGACAGCATGAAAAATATCTAAAGACACGGAAGGCTAAAGTCTAATTTTTCAACTTCATTTACTCTTTATCATGCTCGTATTGAAATGGTCAGAGGTGTCTGTGTGGGGTGTGAGACTTTGTAGATAATTTTTATTGCCTTAAATGTTTCTCATAAATCCTTGCCAGATGTTGACTGTGGGCCTTTGTCAAACATTACAAATGGATACATTCTGTATCTGGATGCTCGCACTACCTTCAATGCCACTGCACAGTACGCTTGTGATCAGAACTACACACTGAATGGCACTGACACACGAAGATGTTTAGGAAACAGCGAGTGGGAAGGAGAAGAAGCTCAGTGTCTGTGTAAGTGTTGTTTTACTCTTTCTTGTTGCTCCCTATGTGTTAAGTTTAAGCTGGGCTACACTAACAAAGATATACTACACACTGGATGGCACTGACACATGGAGGTGTTTAGGAAACAGCGAGTGGGAAGGAGAAGAAGCTCAGTGTCTGTGTAAGTGTTGTTTTACTCTTTCTTGTTGCTCCCTATGTGTTAAGTTTAAGCTGGGCTACACTAACAAAGATATACTACACACTGGATGGCACTGACACACGAAGGTGTTTAGGAAACAGCAAGTGGGAAGGAGAAGAAGCTCAGTGTCTGTGTAAGTGTTGTTTTACTCTTTCTTGTTGCTCCCTATGTGTTAAGTTTAAGCTGGGGTACAGTAACAAAGATATACGGGGTAAGACGTCACAGTGTCTATTATTGTTGGTTTACTTATAGAGATATACAGGGTAAGAAGTCACAGTGTCTGTTAGTGTTGTATTTGTTACAAAGATATACAGGGTAAGAAGCCACATTGTTTGTTAGTGTTGGATCTATTACAAAGATATACAGGGTAAGAAGTCACTGTGTCTCTTAATGTTGGATCTATTACAAAGATATACAGGGTAAGAAGTCACGGTGTCTTAGTTTTAGTTTTTTTTATAAAGATATACAGGATAAGAAGCCACAATGTCTCTTAATGTCGGATCTATTACAAAGATATACAGGGTAAGAAGTCACGGTGTCTTAGTTTTAGTTTTTTTTATAAAGATATACAGGATAAGAAGCCACAATGTCTGTTATTGTTGGTTCTGTTACAAAGATGAAACACATATTATGGTTCTTTGTTTTTATGTGTTGGGTTTAGATAACTTAAAATGATTTGTTTTCTAGATAAAATCATCATAATTTGAATGATTTTAAACAGAAGAAAAAAGAAACAACCTATTAACAAGCTTTTTTCATAAGTAAAGAAACTTTAAATTTAAGATTACATATAAAACTAATAAAGTACATTGACATTTACAACAGTGGTTACCAGTTTCTAATCAACAAAAATAATTTCAACTTTTACTTAAATTACCACACCTAAAAATTTCTCTCAGATTAAAGCACCTGTAGGTGTGTTTCTGAATATGAAACTAAAGAAGGTGTTTTGGTTAAAGATTTAAACATACTCATTCACACTGATCTTTTCTGCATAGTTAACCATTGTCCGAAGCTCGAGACACCACCAAATAGTTTCTTGGAGGTTACAGGGCAGACAGCTGGTAGTCAGGCAAAATATAGCTGTGAAAAAGGTTATAAACTTGTTGGGACCAAGGTTAGGAAGTGTGAACTTGGTGGCATATGGACAGGCAGAGACCCTCAGTGTAAATGTAAGTTTAACTGTTTTTATGTTGCACATCCCTTGAAGTGCACTACTTCTAATAAGAATCATATATTTCATAGCCATTGGTAGCTATGGTGATTATTTCGTATGTCTTGTGAGAAGTACT
Organism: Limulus polyphemus; assembly: GCF_000517525.1. Lineage (NCBI taxonomy): Eukaryota > Metazoa > Arthropoda > Merostomata > Xiphosura > Limulidae > Limulus > Limulus polyphemus. The sequence goes on from NW_013670243.1 coordinate 41,746, forward strand.
CGGCTTTTTAATAAACTGATTTTATTTTATAGAAATAATTAAATTACACTGTGAAGTTATTTATCATTCATGTCCCTATGTAGTTCAGAAATAAGTTTATGGACTTGAATTCTAAAGTCCAGTTTTCAATTCCCCACAGTGGACTGAGTGCAGATAGTTGATTGTGTAACTTTGTACTAAGAAAACAACAACTTTCCATGTATTTTAAGTGAGCTCATTTTGTATGTGTATTGTTTTCGTTACAATTAACTTTATTCAAATTTTTTTTTCTATTTTAGCACACTTTTCAAAAGTGTATTTCTTGAATGTTTAATAACCCAAAGACCAATACTTGTATTGACAATTTGATTGTTCAACGAAGTTTTCACTCTTTGCCCATCTCAGGCATGCTAAGTTTATCACAGTTTCAGATCCAGTGGTTTTGATAGCTGTTTGTTCAGCTTTGGTTTTAAGTTTAGAATCAGGAGTGCTTCCTGTTTCCTTAATGTCCATTCATCTGTTGCTGAGTCTGTTATTTTGAAGAGTTCATTGTTAGGCTTATTGCTACAAATTTTGCTTAGATGGTTGTAAATTCCAGAGATGTTGGAAGGGCTGTTTTGCACATACTCCTTAACTTTGGTAGTTAAGGTTTAAGTCGTTGACCCAATGTAGCAATGCCTACAGCATGGACATGTGTATTGACACAACACGAGCGATTTTTTTGAAGCAGTATTTTATCTTTAAAAAGGAAAAAAAGTTACATATTCATTTTTTCAGTTTGAAGATCAATCTTAGTCTGACTTGGGGATACTTTTATTGCAAAATGTTCTTGATTTTTCTTATTAGTTTGATGGTTCTCACGGATTCCGTAGTATCTAACAATCAATGTAGTTCGTTGATTTTGAAATCTATGATTGTACTGTTTTACATATAAAGAATATCACTTATGAATTCTGGTAAAGTTCACTAGTATTTTATGTTCCATTTTATCAAAATAATAATCGTAGATAAGCTGTATGCATCAAAATGTTTCATGTTATTTGACTTTTATTTAACCAAAAGAAAAGGATTTTGGTTTGAACAATGTATAAAACTTATGAAGTTCTGTGAAGAACACAGTTATTATAAACAGTAATCCACACTGTAAACCTACAAAAAACTTAATTTACGAAATACAAGCTCAACAAAGTGCTAAGGCTAAAGAACCCAGACTTTATAGTTTTTTAAACTAGTAATACTGTTTAGAAAGATTCAGTTGTACTTGTGCATGCCTTTTCAAAATTTCTTATTTTGTTCACAGTTATTGACTGTGGTAGACCAAGTCCTTTAAGCAATGGGGACCTTGTGTTCCTTAACCAGACCACAACGTATTTAAGTAAAGTTCAGTACACATGTCACCAGAACTTCAGTCTCGTTGGGGACAAGGAGCGAACTTGTCTTGACACAAGGTTATGGAGTGGACAGGATCCAGTCTGTAAATGTAAGAAAGTAGAAACTTGATGGATTTTATGTTTTCTTGCTACCAAAAAATATTTATATATTTTGCAAATTATATTTATAACAATGTTTTTGCTACCAATCTTGCTGCTAAAAATAAAAAAATTCTGGTAATGTCTTATTCACTGTAGTACAATGTCTTGATATTTTGTATGCACAAATGACATTTTTGTCTCGTTTGTAAAAACGTGTATTTTTTTATATCCTGAACACAGAGTTGTACAGAAATAAATACACAGTTTCATGTAAGCTCGTGTACCAGTGTTTAGATTAATTTAGTATGTTTACTCACATATATAACATTGCTCTGTCAATATAAGTTTCAAATCTCTGTAGAATAACACTGTACTGGTTGGGGTTTCATGTTTGTTATATGTTATATTTTCATCAAAGTGCTCTATCATCTAACTGCAAAGAAACACAAAAAATGAGCAGTTATGGTGTAACAAGTTTTCTTTTTTTTCTGTTGTTATACTTTGAAGAGCCAGAGAGAGATAATGACTATTGTATATAGTTATTTGATTGTGACAAGCCAGAGAAAAGATTCAAATTGTAAATATTTTACAGTAATTGACTGTGGAGAGCCAAATATATATCCTGGATCGTATGTAGAAGGAGATGAATTTACTGTCCATTCTGTCATTGACTATTTTTGTGAAACTGGTCATGTGATGATAAGTGCATCTTCTCGTAGAGTCTGTGGACTGGACGGAAAGTGGACAGGTGAAGCTGCTGTGTGTCATTGTAAGTTTGTAAACAATTATTAATGTAACGGAAAACTTTTTTAGACACATTTAATCCTATTTTTTTAAGACAATAATTAAAATAAATAACAAAAATGTTAAAATAAAGAACCACGAGTTTTTCCTGGTCTCAAAATACAATAAAAAAATTTACTTAATAATTTATTGCATAAAGATAAAATACCATGAGTCTCTGCTCATACACTCGTACTCCATTCCCAGTCTCATGGCATTTTATCTTTATGCAATAAATTATTAAGTAAAATTTTCTATTGTATTTTGGTACTGAGGACAGTCTCATTTTTTTCATAATTATTGTGTATCATTAAATATTGGTTTTGTCTTTAAACAACTGTGTTATTTAAAATTTAAACAAGTGTCTTAATCTTAGTAATTAGACTACACAGTATAAAAA
>NW_013670243.1:44400-56099 GCF_000517525.1 Limulus polyphemus
AGTGTTTATCGCTAAAATAAATGTATGGAAATGTGTGATACATTTTTATACATGTTTGATAGACCTGGGTAGGCGACATATGACGGTAGACCTCACGCTATAGTAGCACCGTGTTATGTAGTTTACATCAGAAAACATTTACCAATTGTCATTAACTTCAGAGCATATAACAAAGTTTGATTTTCTGCAGTTGTTGACTGTGGCCGTGTCCCACCCATACCCCGAGGGTCAGTCCATTATGCCAATGAAACTACTTTTCTTTACAGTCTTATATCCTATAAGTGTAATTTTGGATATCGTCTGGTTGGCGACAGTGTGCGAAGGTGTCTGGAAGATGGTCACTGGGGTGGAAACACCCCTTTGTGTGAAGGTTGGTGGGATACATTACAAAACTGTATTATGAAAATTAAAGTAACTATTAATATATTATATGTTTTTACCAAGCAATGAGTTCCTAGGTTTCAATATAATTTCCTTGCTTGCAAAGCATTGTGAAAAGTACCCGAGTCTTTGTAAGTGTTAAGGGAAGAATTAATCTTACTGTGACATCTCTTCATCTGTTTAGACATTTCATATATATATATATATAATGAAATATATACTTCAAAAAAATTTAAAAGTTGTTTATTAAGCTATTTATTTAGATGAAAAATATATTTGAAATTTTAGCTGTTTGATGTAATTCCTATAAAGACTCCTTGTATAATAATTATATTCACATTATGTTTAATCTTGAAAACAAATTCCATGTTTCAACGGTTGCTGGACTTGTATCACACAAGTCGCAACTCCAGAGAGATATTTTATGGTTTTAGTAATTTTTGTTTTTGCTTCTAGTGCTATAGCTTTGGAGAAAGAACTGTAATTAACCTTGGTATAAATATGTTTCGAAGAACTTCTTATCTACAACTGTAAACAACAAATGTATGTATATTCAAAGGGTTATTATTGTTCGGAGAACTGTAAGCAGCTTAGCTATTACTTAAACACTATGTTAGGCCTGCTACAGTGAAATATTTCACCAAGGTGTTTGATAGTTTGCTCAAATATTTCTTTTACTGGAATTCTAATCACAAGGATTTGAATTTTCTTGGTTTTGTCAATATTTTCTGTAATTTCCAGAAATTCGTTGTCCTGTTCCACAAGTGCCACGTAATGCTACAGTTGTTTACAGTGGCAATGACCGGTCTTCAGCCGCTTCCTTTAAGATAGGAGCTAACGCTCAGTATCGATGTGTGGAAGGCCATGTTCTAAGGGGAGTATCATTACGAAGATGTCTGCAGACGGGAGAATGGAGTGGTGAAGTACCTTCATGTCAATGTAAGTGATTATAATCCTGAATTACAAATGCAGTAATTAAAAGAGATAAAATGATTTGTAACACTAGCAAATACAAATATGAATATAGTGAAATTCAAACTATAGTCATGCAGTTACTAGATGTAACAACTAGATGTAAGAAATTCATTATATATTTTCAAACTCTACTGGTGTACTCGATTTGAGGTGAGTGCTGCATTGTATATTTTTGATGGTCATCAAACCTGTCTATGATAATTATAGTTTGTTTATTTATTATTATAAATATGAATTTTACATTTTATCATTTCTTAATCTTTATTTCTAGATGTGGATTGTAGATTTCCCTTTCCAGTGGCTCATGGACACTGGTTACTCCCCAATAATTCAACATTCTATGGCATGTCAGTGGAGTATGAGTGTGATGAAAACTATAAAGTTGTTGGACCAAGCCGTAGGCTTTGTTTAGACAATGGAACGTGGAGTGGTCAAGATCCTCGATGTATAGGTGATTAAAGATTGATAGAAATAATAATAATAAGAAATCTGATCTTCAGAGTAAAGTGTGGCAGTACGCATTAGAGTTTCAATAATCCAGTTCGTTCTCTCACTCTTATATTTCTTTTCTTTTTATGAAGAAGGATAGAGAGATTCAGTGGCAACTATGAAACGTTCACTGCCGAGAATGTTTTAGAGAATATGTTTTTGTATAATTAAATAATTTTCCTAATTCAGTTACATGGTGTGTCTAGTTTGGAGTAACTTCGTTCATAAATCCTAATGTATGAGTGATAATATAATAATTAAGTGATAATTGGAAAATATATTTGATGGAAATAATTACTTGCCTTGTAATTATTGTTGCTTTATTATTGTTGTAAAAAGTCCATATTATGCATTATTGTAGTCAGTAATTTTTTATGATAAAGACCTTATGATACAAACTTAGTTCTTCAGGCCCATATTGTTGTAAAATGTACTTACATAAAGTTTGGGTTATTGTTCTTATAAATTTGCTAGATTTTGCACGAACAAGATCTTTTTTTTTTGTTAAATCTTGAGATCTGATATTTTTTGGGTAATATATAGTGTTATAAAAAACATTAAAAAGTTCATTCTTTTAAATAATTACACATGAAAGGTACCTATGACATTGAAAAATAATGGTTCCGTTACACAAAAATATTTATATAATGTTTCAGAGATCTCTTGTGGAGTTCCTGATACGCTCGACACAATGACCTTTGTAGATGGCAGTGTTTTTACTATTGGACGAATGGTTGTGTATTCATGTATTAAAGGTTATGAGGTGATAGGTGAAAGTATACGTTCTTGTCTGAAGAGTGGCCAGTGGTCGGGACAGACACCATTTTGTCAATGTAAGTATTGAACAAGCTAACAACATATTATATTTTTAAACATTAGCTGGTAAAATTAATGTACGATCACAGGTTTATCTATATCAGTGGTTCTCAAACTTTATCATAGATAGCATCCCCAAGCTTAAAAAAAAACAGCTGGCAAGAGAAATAAAAACTATTTGTGATATTTTTCTCTCTTTTTTTTAATATTATTTTTTAGCAACTTTTTTTTCAAATCCCCAAACCTTTCTTTTAAAAAATTTACACACAGCTGGTGCATTCCCCTGACTCGCTTGTGTTCCTTCCTATGAGGTGAGGGCATAAGTTGAGAACTGCTGATCTATATATAATAATTTGGATTTACAGGGCTTGCTCAAGTGTTTTCCATCGTCAAATATTGTTTCGTATAATTTCAGAACTTTTTACTAAATAAAATTTTATTTTGACAAGTGTCTAAATTCATAATGGACAGGCTTGTTTTTTAAATTAGAGATAGAAAGAGTGAGAATACTTGGTATTAGCAACGTTCTGTTTTTTTTTAAGCTAATGTTTATAAAGGTTTTAAGGTGTTAATATGTAAACTGTTTGATCTCTATTGTTTCATATTTCTTTGAAGTGATTGACTGTGGCCAGCCCACAGTGGTGACCAATGGAAGGGGTTTTCTGATGAATGGGACGACAACGTATAAAGCAACTGTTGAGTACCAGTGTCTGCCAGATTTCAGAATGGTTGGAGATCCTGTGAGACAGTGTTTGTTTTCTGGTAACTGGAGTGGCCAAGAGCCTAGATGCATTGGTAAGTTTTTTTAAATTAAGTTTAATATATAACCAGGAGCTTAAAGGTATTATTTAATAGTAAAGGCTCCTACATTGGGTTAGTATATGACTAGGGGTGTAGCAATATTGATATTTAGTTATTTACATTGAGTTTATTAATCAAGCAAGAAGCTAGGTGTATTGTTTAGTGGTAAGTTATTTTATTTCATGCTTAGTATAAAAACAGAACATGAAAGGTGTTGTTAAGTTGTACAACATTTTACATCAGGCTTAGTATAAAGCTAGGACCTGAAAAACGTTGTTAAGTTGTAAGACATTTTACTTTAGGCCTAGTATAAAGCCAGGACCTGAAAGGTGTTGTTAAGTTAAGATATTTTACTTTGGGCTTAATATATAAAGACAGGGCCTAGTCAGTATTTGTATTGTAGGTAAAAAGATAGAAAAACCACTCTGGTCTGTTACGTAATTAAAAGTATGATCTTCAGAAACGACTAGCTTGTTAATTATAAGTGGTATGTAGTATGCAGATCAAGTTATAATGTACAAACTAAAAATATCTTTAAAGAAGATATAGTGTTCCACTCTACTGTAGGCCTGAACTTTGCAACCATACATGGAATTGTTTAAGTGTGCTTCACAACTCATAGGTCAACATTTATTACGAAACATGACTGCCATAATGAACATAATAGAAAAATCAATTTTTAAGTGAAATTTATGTTTTATTTGATATTTTTAGATATTCCCCCAAGTCCAGACCCAAATGAAAATCTTGTAAATGGAGAACGTAAGTTATTTGTTTTTTTCAAAATTGTATTACAGTGATGAAATTTGTACCAGTTTAACAGTAGTATGTATATATACAGATATAAGGCCTTTTTAAAAGTCACCATATCATGTAAAAATTCAAATATACTGTTACGTCTCTGGTCGTTTGTTAATTTTTTGTAGAAATTCTTTCCGAGAAACTTCAGCGATACAAGTCTTTTCTTAAATAAAACTAGTTTATTCTTTCTCAGTTCAACTCTGCAATACACTTAATTTCCACAGTATCTTTAACTTAAACACACGCTATAATTCACAACAATTCACGCACTATACTTACGTCACTACCGCACTTGACTCAATTGTCCGTCTCTATCTCTCTCTCTGTCTGCAATTCAATTCCGATTAATTGTCTCGCTTTATCTGGCGCACTTATATACAAGAATAGAGGGTGCTTAGCAAATACTGGATTATTCGTGATGTTTCCCGATCCTTCTAGAATCTCATGACATGTTACTAGTGTCACGTGACTTCCGCTGTCGTAACAATACTATCAGAATCATTAATAGTTAGCTTTATTTGCATGATATGTACTCACCATGTATCCAAATACTTTACCTTCTGCTGTGTAGCAGTTGGTGTCATTTCTGATCCAGTTTGTGATGTAGAAATTTCAAGATGATAGCTAATACTTTGCTTTATATGTTATAGATTTTTCTGAAACACTTTTATGTTGTTTGAAGTCTAAATCAAAGCTTACGTTTTTATCATTTAAACTAAATTGTACAGGAGAGTAAATACAGAAAAAAATTTCAAGAATAAGGGTAAAGTATAGCAGAAAAGTGTTTTAATAATTCATTCCATTGTCATTACTCCCAAGTGGCTCCGTGGTAAGTCTGTCTAAAGGCTTATAATGCTAAAAAGTGAGTTTCAATACCCATGGTGGGCACAGAATAGATAATTAATTGTGTAGTGTTGTGCTTAAACAAGATTGAGATCAAGATAACTTTTACTGGTTTTGATGAAGAAGAAGGAACCATACTTTTAATGGTTGACAGTATTCTAATGGAATGACAAATATGGACTCTTGATAAGGGTAAAAAAGCAGTCCAAATCATAACTGTTAATGTAACTTATTCTTTGCTGGGATTGAGAAAACTTTGGTTTTGTATTTGCAAATGACTTTACTGATACATACAGTAACAATTAGAGTAATAATTCTTATTTATCTTTGAAATAAGTTGTTTCATTCACTCTCCATGTGACTTATTTTTTCTTTTTTTTTCAGTTTCAGATAGCCAGGCTGATGCTGACCGATCCAAAACTATAGGTATCGAACGATTTCCTGTTATATTATGTTGTCATTTATTCAGTGTAGTGATAACTCGTGCTTTAACAGTCATATTAGTATTTCTGTGTGATGTCATATGAACAGGTTAGATAATAATACACAATTCACCAGTAGTTCCATGTTAGGTTTGTCATATCACACTACCATACTTATAAAATAGGTATAAACTGTAAAGAAGGGGAAAAAACTGTTGTTATTGTAATAGAAAATTAAATTCAATTTTTGAAATGAAAATAGAATCAAATATGTTGAAGCAAAAGCCAAGTAACTTATGGGGAATAAGGCATGATATACAGTCAACATTCTTAGTTAAATGATTTAAAATTGGAGTTTAAATAGAATTAATTGTATCACAATTTGCCACATACTGTATGTTTTTGCTAATTGTGCTACTAAAAATGCAAACTTTGAGTTTATCATCACGCACATAGGGGACATTTCCACTATAGAGGGAAGCACCCACTTTGACTTCCCTATAAATTTTGATATGTTTATGATTTCCCTGACTTTAACTGAGCTCTTGATCCACAATAGTGACTCACTATAAAGAGATAAAAATGCTAAAATGAATTTGGTAGCTGAAGAGAAAGAACCAAAATTATAAGTTAAAGAGATTAAGGTAAAAACAGGACATATAAGCTGTTCATTAATAGTATCTGAACGGGTACTAAAAATTCTACTCGGATGAGTAATTCGGGCGGGTATCCGTGTGCCCGATCACTATAAACACAATGGTTTCTAACATGCAGAAGACAAGATGATATGAACCATGATTACACACAGTTTAAGTTTATTTCATGTGCAATGTTGTCTATTTTTCTATAAAAAACATATCTAAAACTGATGATAATAAAAATTTATGAATATTTGACTGGAAAAGTAAAAGAAAACCATAAATGATATAATTATATATAAAAGACGAAAACGAAGTCAACCCCGCAACTTTTTGTGGCCTGCAAAGTATAGGCTACTGTATGTATTCTCACATGAGGTTCTGAAAGAAATTCTAATAAACATCTCCCCATTTTTGAACTTTTCACCAATTAGTAACGAGCACCAATTTAGTGGTCATGAAATTAATATCATAATATAAAGCTTCCAACTGTTTCTTCGATTGGCTATTATTAACTTATTGATATTGGTAACTGGTAATGAAACAAAGAAATCTTTTACAGTTAACCCTGGCTGACTCTCATGACACAATACCCACACTGCACAGGCAATATTTGTGCATGACAATGACAATTATGTTGTATTTATATACATTTATGTATGGATGTTACGGCATCTACAGCCACCTGTCATTATAATACACATTGAGAGATTATAAGACTGCTGAGTGCACCTGCACTATACGAAAGGTTATCACAATCAATGGGTGGAGCTTACCTCAAATATTTCAATAACAAGACTTTGATAATTTCCCATTAAGATTTGAATGCAAGTTTTTTCTCCCTTAAGTTGCAGTGAAATGAAACGACTCTACGACAATGATCGCCGCATCCTAATACCTCAAATTATGATCAGCAGCAGCTAGCTACAGTTGAAACAAGTTAAACCAGTTATACAAAAATGTAGAAACTTTTGGAAGTTCATATTTATATGGATACAATAATTTACAGTATTTACTGTTACAAATCACATAGTCATCAGGTTTGAAAGTTTCCTGTGAGTGATAAGCCTCATTTTTGTCCTAGAATGTCATTCATGCCATACTACAACATGGCAGTAACCACAAACTGGCTGTATGTAGTGAATCAGCCGATAATCATTTAACAAAGAAAAATTTAAAATGGACAATTCAAAATTTGATGTTTACTTAATTGATTCTTTGTCTCCTATATTTGCTTTTGTTAATGGAAGAGGTAAAAGTTAGTATGGTATAAGCAAGTTTTGAGGGTACAATGAATGGTTGAATAACTTGATTTATAAGATACTCGAGGATTTTTGTACACTGTTAAACTTAATGATCAATGACTTGCTAATCAATGTCACTGGCCCACCACTAGAATTTAATATGGTTAAAATGGTTAAGGGAAGGTAAATCATCCTCAGATGGACTTAGCTTTTCCATCAATCCGTTGAGAATGGGATAAGTGTTGGAAATAGCGTTCATCATCACAAAGATTTTTGGCCTGGTAGTGTGTTTGATCACCTATTAAACCTGGGTCCTTGATTACCTGGACAATGGTACCTTTCAACTGAATAAGCCTCTTCAGCATTAGATACACTGAGTTCCGTCATGTTATCATGTCCTGTATTGGCTGGAATGGTGAAGTGCATGGGTTCTTCTCTTTTTGCTTTTCCTAAAGCACAACCCATGCAGGGTTGTATTTGTGAAAAAAAGCCAACCAAGGAATGTGAATTAGATAGCATGTTAGACACTGTTCTAGTTTGTAGTCCTGCTTTATTTACTAGTTGAATTGTATGTGCAAAACATGGTACACTGTAAGAATCCATTCTAAAAATTGCTAATGTTACATTGGCAGCATTATCATGTACATCTGTGAATATGTCTTGAATGCCCCAGTCATCTGCCACAGCTTGTAAGTCTCTGGAAATATTTTCTGCAGTGGGGCATTTGGTTGTCACATTTGTTTCCCACTCTGTAGTCATACCATGCACTGAGACTGCAAGTTATGCAACGTTTCTTGCTAATTTCCAGTGATCAGTTGTAAAGGAAAGTACCAGAAGGCTGCATAGCTCATCCCTTATTTCATTACACTTAGTGTCGTACAAACGAACAACATTTTCGTGAATTGTTGCATTGCTTGGAACATGATATTTTGGTTCCATGAAGTTCAAAAACTTTCAGAAGGAATGAATACTGACCATTGATAAGGATCTCAAGTCCTGATAAATAAGTCTATTATTTCCCATTTACATTGTGCTGAATATGGTCAACTTTCTGTTGACAACAAGGGATATTGTACAGATGGAGCCTTGCTTTTACCGTAACTCGTGTCCTGGATCAATTCAAGATTCAGTTTTTCTTTTTAGAAGCCATTTGATATGCATTGAGAGACTTAAGATTGCTTAAAAGAAAGCGACAAATAATTTTTTGGTATACTATCAAGTCAAAAGCCTAGCAAGTAATGTCAAAGTGTTCAATGAAAATAACTGCCTTTTATGATATATTGAATGATATATTGCGTTTTTTGTGGTTTCAACATCTTGAGCCAAGTTCTCCATGTAATTAATCAAAAACTAATCACTGCAGTGATAAGTACAAATACACCATTTGGCTCCATCCCCTGACCATTAGTCACATCTACTCTTAAGTAATTATTCCTACCCACAAAACTGACCTTCAAAGAAGGCAATGGAGAAGCTTAGGGAAAGAAGAATGAATCTGTGTCATATCTGTCACTAAATTCGTTTTTTTAAACAATTCATTAAAGAAGTTATATAACCCTTTCCATATGGGTCAAAAGCCATGTCATTGCGTTTCTTGACTCCCATTCAGAATTTTATTTAACTACTATTTTATTAATTTGTCAATAACTTTGGTATCAAACTGTAGATTATAATTCAATTTTAATAGTATACATTATTTAATATCTTGATTTAAAAGTAAATATTAAAAAAGAACATCAATTTTTGTTTGTCACGTGGTATGTTGAATGCAGCACTGGTTCAAATTAGATGTTTGTGATTTAGGAACTCAAATTATTGATATTAACAAGCTATAATATAAAATAAGAACCTCCTGTCATTTCTATTTGCTGAGATATCACTCATTTTCTGAATCAGAAACAGTGGCTCCTCTCACCTCTTTCCATTTTTGGAAACACTCCCTTATATACTCTTACTTCTGTCTATGGAATGTGAATAACAAATCGAAAGCTCAGAATGTCCCCCTAGTGGCTTTCTCAGCCATTTTCAAGTATTACGACATCTCATTTTTTTTTATACAAATCTTCAAGCTGGTAAGGTGAGACTTTAGTCTGTTTGAAATTTCATATTTTTTAGACCCAGATACAGCTTAATTACTAAGCTTGATAAATTATAGTGGAATTCTGTGGTATCAATGTAGTAATTTATGATTTTTTGGTTGTTCAATTGTATATATAAAACCTAAAAACAACTATTTCATTTCATATTCTCCATGTGGAAAATTTTAATAGGCTTAGCATCCTACGACAAGCAGCAAATGAGTACAAAGGTCGTAACTAACAAGATAATTGTATACTTTACTTCTTTATTTACTGTTCTATGTTTTAAGAAAATATGTTTAAGAACTTATTTCCAAATATTAATAATCTATATACATATATTATGTATAATAATTGAAATGTGACTGTATTTTACAAAATACTAGTCCACTAAAACAAAGGCAAGACAAGTCACTTTGTAAAGAGTAAAGGTCAGTTTTATATTATTGGATACGGTAACATGAGTGCATGTGAGCCACATCATTGTAACTTCTGTATTGTTAGCCAGGCATGGCTGAAAGGTGAATATAATAAAAATAATATATATAAATGTATAATGTTATGAGATTTAAGCTACTTAGTCTAAGCAGTTGTGTTTTCATGTTATAGTTTGTGTTCATTCTAGAATGAAAAACATGTAATTTATATTTATTTCCTAATTTGTTTTGGTGGTTACAAGATCAGTCAAATAGACAGAACCCATACAGAGATTTGTTATTGAAAATAACAGATAAAATATAAAGATTTTTCTTAAGAAATGTTTGATAACTATCTGGATGTTATAAAGATTTCACATGTGACAATTTGAAAATTGTCACATGCATAAAAGTATTTTAAATCTGAAAATGAAAAGCATAAATTAAAGAATTAAAAATGAACATTTTAAGTTTTACCAGAGCCATTATCTCCTGGATTTGGTCTCTGGCTAACAAGTTTACCTTAAAAAAAAAAAAAAAGCCAAAGCAGAAATTAAAGAATTAAAAATGAACATTTTAAGTTTTGTATATCACTTGAGAACTCAAAAAAATTAAAATAGATAAAAAATTAAGTATCAGTATTTCTTTATTAAAAGAGCAATGTGTCTCGTACTTTTGGTTAAAAGTGTCTTGTAGACATAGATTTTGTAATCACATTTAGGTGTCCATTCACAACTTGTAGCACCTTAACTTTAGTATTTGAGGATGAGTATGCTCATCCGATTAAAGGTGTATGCTGTAGCCTTAATTAAAAAATAAAGTATCTGAAGCTCTTTAGTGTCAATTACTTAAAACTTTTACAAATAATTATCGTAGGAATACAAATATACTAAATTGTTCATAGTATATATATATACACCCTACAAAGTTAGTTTAAGTATCATAAACCCTTTTTTTTGTTGTTGTCTACAGGGATTGCTGTGGCTGTTGGCATTGGTGCTGTCTTAGTTCTGGTTATAATTATTGTTGTTGTTTGTATCAAAACGTAAGTAACAGTATTAAGGCTAAATTATTCTGATGTACTAAATGTTTATGAATTTCATTCTGATGTTTAATATTTATATTTTTAAAAGAATTTGTTATTTTATAGTCAAATTAGAAATCCTACTTTTGTGTCATTAAATTATTTAAGCAATTTCTTTCAATTGCAGCAAATATGCCTGAAGAGTCCAGTAATGGGCAAAAGGCCGTGCCAGCATTGAATGTTGCAGGTTTAGTTTTTGAAAAACTACATGTACTTTTGTATAGTTACATTAAATTTTCATAACAGTGTAAGAGAATTGTTACTTGATCTAGAAATTGAGGAAAACCTGATTTTGTGATGTAAATAATTGGCATCAGCACTTTTTTGTTGTTGTAATGGTCAGGATGAGTTATCTTCATGGGACTTAGTTTCCTGATGGCTCAGTTAACAAACTATGAATGAAAGAGTCCAGGTTAGCTTCCAAATTCAGTGTATTTATATTCAGCTGCTGAGGATATTCTGAATTTTGTAAATATTAAATAAACTAACTGCTGCGTACATGTTTGACTCAGTGTGTTTTTTTTGCTATATTGTTATGACAAAGAAAGTCACGTGACGCTGGTAACACGTAATGAGTTCTAGAAAGATTGGGGAACATCACAAATAATCCAGTATTTGCTAGGCGCCCTCTATTCTTGTATATAAGTGTGCCAGACAATGAATCAGGGATAGAATTGCAGACAGGCAGAGATAGAGACGGTACAATTGATT
>NW_013670243.1:56112-60873 GCF_000517525.1 Limulus polyphemus
ATATAAGTGCGCCAGATGAAACGAAATTGATTATTCGGAATTGAATTGCAGACAGGCACAGATAGAGACGGACAATTGAGTCAAGCGCGGTAGTAAGTAAAGTGCGTGAATTATAGCGTGTGTTTAAGTTAAACTGATTGTGGAAATTAAGTGTATTGCAAAGTTGTATTGAGAAAGAATAAACTAGTTTTATTTAAGAAAGGACTTGTATCGCTGAAGTTTTTCGGAAGGAATTTTTAACGGGAAAATAACAAACAACCAGAGACGTAACAATATTGTTGGTATAAGGTCATTGGGTTACATGTGTTGTCAGCTCATTATTGGTGGAAGCATGTTTTAAAAGGTTAGGATTAAGTCTCAGTTAGGATAGTATATGAAATATTAAACTATTCCATAAGTAGTTCAGTAATGTTTACATTAAGAAAATCAATGTTATAAATTTTTACTTTAAAGTGTTAATTAAAATCCCTAAATCATTATATCTAACCTTGCCATTAGGAATATTCAAAAGCTGAATGCTGGATTTGAAAAATTTCTAGATAAATGTATTGTGTAACATTCATTAACAGCAAAGATTTGAAGATTCAAAGTTTTATCAGGTGGTATTCAAGTACTGTCTGGTGTTTTTTCTCCTCTTATTAACATAAACCATATGACGATGTTCGAATAGTGATCACACATGAAATGTCACTCATGTGGAAAATTTGATCTTTTGATTTGTATAATGGCAATTACTTAAACAAACGTTGTTGTATAAATAAAAAAAAACACCAATACCAAAACGTTATATGTAGCATTATGGTAGAGCACAAGGAAGCTATGTTTAGTGGTAGAATAAGTATGAAACACAAAATATATGCTAACACTAATAAGTTTAATTTTGTAAAATGAGTATCAGTTTATCTACACTTCCCTAAGGCATATTTTTAATTAACAGTGCTGTTAAAAATACTTACTTATAATAGCACTCCTTCTTGTAACTTTTTGTTGTAGTTGAAATTCCATATTTATTTACTAATCAAACCGTTCATGTTATTTTTTTTTGTTTTGTCATTTATCTATTGTTTTAAAATGACTATGACTGTTAACTTGTTTGGAATACAATTTTCAAAATATCAACATTGATGTCCTATACTACAACATTGCAACATAATTTCCATCAGGTTAGCAAAAATGTCAAGTTTTAGAAAGGTCTCAGTTCTTTTACAGAAAATGTTTGGGACTTGTTGGCTATAAATGGACAGCACACAATCCACTTGTTTTAAGATAATATATTTAAAACAAGTTAAACGTAGGTACAAAAATTCTTTACATTTTAGAATATCACAGTTGTATCTAAAACTCTAAATAATTCTCTTGTCAAAAGTCTACACAGGCTGATTCAGTTACTTTAGAATCTAATTGACAAGACGAATTATTTTTCTTTACTCTTATCACAATAGTATCGGTGAATAATTCAGTTACGTTACTCCATGGATTACCACAGTTGTATGCAGAACTTTAAATAATTGTCTCCTTTTTGTCGAAGTCCACACAATGTGATTCAATTACTTTAGAATCCAATTGTTAAGACAAATAATTTTTCACTACTCTGTTTCTTACTATACAATTTGCAATAAATTCACTTATGTACCAATGGGTTACCAGAGTTGTATCCAGAACTTTAAATAATTGTCTCCTTTTCGTCAAAGTCCGCATAGACAGGTTCAATTACTTTATAACACCCTTTGACAAGACAAATTATTCTCCTTATCTGTGTTAAACTGTGAAATGAACTTTAAGATATCATCCGTTACAGCTAAACTTACAATCACACGGTCTAACTTCACATTCACTAAATTAACGTTTTATGACTTACTTTACTTAACTTCTTTTGTTGGTTATCACAGTTGTATACAGAGCTTTAAATAATTTTTTTCAAAGTCCACACAGGTTGATTCAGTTTCTTTAAAAAATTGACAAGAAAAATGGTTAACAAGGGTGTGATTTCAAACATGAAAATACTGATTTTCTAATGTCAGCTATAGATAAACTATATCATTTTTATAGTGTGATTTCAAACATGAAAACACTGATTTTATAATGTCATCTATAGATAAACTATATCATTTTTATAGTGTGATTTCAAACATGAAAACACTGATTTTCTAATGTCATCTATAGATAAACTATATCATTTTTATAGTGTGATTTCAAACATGAAAACACTGATTTTCTAATGTCATCTATAGATAAACTATATCATTTTTCTAGGTGGTATAGTTTACTGATTTAGATCTTTGTTTGTATACCCTTATTGACATTTGTTCCTTGAAGGCTGTGTAGAACATTTCTTTACCATTTGTTATGTAAACTGTATAATGATTTAGTTTTATCTGTTTTTAATACAGAGTGAAAAGTAATTAGTTATCGATCAGATATTTTGAATCAAACAAATCACTTTATTTTTCTTCCATAAACTTACTGATACATATAATTATGTTTGAATTTTATCAGTTACATTTTATTTAGATAAATTTCCTATGCAAACACTATTACATACTGTTTGCTGAAACTGTGGTCGACATAAGTATAATTTAAGTACAAACTTTAATTATGATTTTAAATAAAGTTAGAAAGTGTTGTCTACTTAATTAAAAATGTTTACTAGTTCATCAGGGTAGGTCTATTGCAATTTCACAGTCTACAAGCTAACTTCTCACAAAAAATACAACAAACAGACTTCCCACATTTCATTATATAATTCTATTTGTACTTACGACTTTCTCATCAAAATTCTGACGTCCCATGTTTCTGTCATAAGCTATGCTCCGTATTTCTGACTTAGATTATTCTATTTTGTAAATTAGAGTATCAACTGAAGTAATAACTTCTGCTATGCAGTTATTAAGAACTGTTTATGTTATTGCTCTTAGCTTACTTTTAGCACCAATAAAAAATGGTTAAACACTGTGTATAACTTTTATAAATGTTTTACACTAATGGTCAGAATAATACATTAAGAAATGAAACAAAACTTCAATAAAACTCTTTGGTTCAAAGTTGGTTAAACTCTGCGAAATAGTCATTGCTGATATAGCTTAGTCCTAACACTTTTTTCTATTTTGTAATTGCAGAAAAAAGGCCAGACCAATTAAGAATACAGAAAATGTTCCTGTCCACAGACCATCAGGAAAAGAAGCATCTGTCTTATCTTATTCAAACTTCGGTGTGGAAATAGATGGTGGAGGAGACCCAAATAGTGGAGCTATAAGGCATAATCCAAACGGTCTAGTTACTTTTAATTCAAACCATCAACCACCTATATATGCTAATGTTACAGTGAACGGACAGAATTTCAACTCATCTAATACCAATGACAAAACAGCAGCTGTGGCTAGTACAAACAATATCTAAAATAACTGAGAAACCCTTCTTATAACTGACCATGTACAAATGGTAACCATGACTGGACCATACCTTTGCGAAAGACTTGCAGTGGAAAGTAAAAGTTGGAAATTCCTGGCTTCACAGCTGTATCAGGTTACACACATTACTGGAGTCTAACATTTATTGATAAAATGGAAGTCTATTTGAACTGTTCAGAATTTTCATGTTTGCTTGTAACAAGCCACTAATTTGAGAAGTGTTGAACACATATAAATTAATGATCACAAAAAATTATTATTAAGGTTTATTTAAGACTGTAAACACCAGTTCTTACAAAAATATAAGAAACACCTACAGGGATCAACTTATAAAGATAAGATGGAGCCTCTGGCATCTGGAAATAATTACCTAAACTTCAGACTGTATGTAAATATGTCTTGCAAATATAACATTGCATTAACCATTAACGAAAGGAACCTTACTTGATTTTTGGGATTACAGAAATGTTAAGCACATCAACTTAAGATGGTTTTACGTTGTTGTTTTTAAGAAATTGAGCAGGACTGCACATTTACTTGGGTTTGGTTTTCACTTTTCCAGATATATATATTCACAGCATTTTATAGAAGTTAAAAACTCTACCACTTTTGTAAGAAAGTGAGAACTTTAGCCCATACATGTATGATACAGTGACCTGTGATCGTAGCAATAACAGTTACAAAATGGATTAACCCCCCATTTTCAGATCTGTTTGATCCGACACTGGTTTCCGTAATGTTATGACATAGTTAAATAAATCTTTATTTTATTATAATGAGAGTGTATATTAATTTCTAATACTTAGTGTCCTGGAGGCTTGGCAATAAGTCTCGGAGTGTACAATGCTAAAATTGGGGTTTTGATGCCCACGGTGGGCAGAGCATAGATAGCCCTTTGTTCTACTCATAATATTCAATATCTTGTGAAGAACAGAAGTGCTAATCATATAAACGTTATATTCAAACAATATATTAATAAAAACAAGATTTTTGATTTTACTACTGATACAAATGTAATGTCTCTACATTTTTTATGTAAGCCTCATTTGTATAAGCCACAAATCAAAAGGAAGTGAACTCCTCTTTCTACCCCTTCTAAAATTTCACAAAGAAACTTTGACTTAAAAATCAGTCTTTGGGAAGTTTTGAGATATAAAAATCCAAGCTGAAGCCTTAAACAGTTATTGTGTAGTACAGCATAAAATGTATTTTAAGAATTATAAAATGTATTTTTAAGTTATGCCAGTTTATTTATAACTTGAATGTATCAAGGCACACGTAGTACGAGTTGTCTGCACTCTTTAATGATAGGCTTATCAAATTTTTTGATGTCGTTATTTATCTGAGTCGGAGA
>NW_013670243.1:61700-65722 GCF_000517525.1 Limulus polyphemus
TAATTGGGTCAACTGTATTGAAATATGAAAACTTTTTTTTTTTTTTGCTTTCATTTTCTTTTTGTATTTAATTCTGAGAAAATTGTATATACTTTTTGACACTTGTACAATTCATGTAAAAATTGTTTATATATTTTTTTAAAGGATGCCCCAAAGATTTGTATTACAGCGACACCGTTTAGATTATTTTGATATAAATAAATTAAAATATTTAAAAGTTACGAGACAAAAGTAGAACGAGAGAAATTCTCTACAGTTGGAATATTTTAGAAGTGTAAGTTTGCAAACATTTTTGTACCTCAAGTCGTAAATAAATTGAATTTTGCACTGTAAATTTAATAATTAAGTTTGATGTTGTCGTATATGGAATTAAACTGTTATATTCCCTGCTTTTATTTTTTTTATGTTGAAAAACCGTGTTGTTAGCTACCGTATTTTTCGGAATATAAGACGCACCCTTATCTTGAAGATAAAGTTTTGGGTGAAAAAAAGCTACCGTCGCATTTCAAAGATTTTTATGGAACAAAAATTCAATTTGATACTTTAAAAATTAGTATATATTGTTCTAAACACAAAAGAGCTCAAAGCATCAAAATAAGAAAATACCGTAAATAAAAAAAAAAGTTTTACTGTTATTTAGTTTGGTTCAAAACCTACAAAATCTTCATTGCTTTCACTGTAATTTATTATTTAGGGAGCATTATAAATAGTTATGTTTTTGAAAGAAAAAAACTACTATTGTTATAAATAACACATTCAATTGAACTAAACTATGCATGCTTATTTAAATATATTTACACATTGCTTGTGTATATCGTATATATATACATATATATATTTTTCATACCTTCGGTGTATAGGACGCAAGCAGATTTTGACATCACATTTTGGGTAAAAAGTGCGTCTTATACACCAAAAAATACGGTAATCTAATCGATAAAGAAACCTGCATTCACTATTCTGTTATGCCGAAATTTAATCTAGTAAAAGCGTTAAATAGTACTTAACAGTCAGGTTCTACTTGTTTTCTTGGGAAGGACAATTTCCCTTCTTGCTACCCCATAACTGGCTTTCATGTGAGCTTTGTTTTAAACCAGCATTGGTTGTACTGAGACAAAGTTAGCTCGGCCAGCAAAGAATATCACAGTGTTAATCCTTTCATTGTGGGTGCTATATGTTGCTGCAACATCCTTTTGGGCAGAATAGACATTATCTACTATTGAGAACAAAAAACAAAGCAAGTAGAACAAGGTTCTATCAACGACTTTCTGGACTAAGTGTTCATGCTAAAACTCTCATAACTACTTAAAGATCGCAAACCAAATCCATGCACGTAAAAGTCTACTGAAGCGGAGAATACGTCAGATATAACAACTGATTATATACATAGAGGAATACAAGGCATTGGAATTTACTTGTTTTTGTACGAGCGTGATATTATCTAAGATAATTCTATTTCCTACTTTCTGGTTTCGTTTCCCACCTTCTGGGGGCCAGGAGGTTAGGGCGCTCGACTCGCAATCTAAGGGTCGCGGGTTCGAATCCCCGTCACACCAAACATGCTCGCCCTTTCAGCGGTGTGGGCGTTATAAAGTGACGGTCAATCCCACTATTCGTTGGTAAAAGAGTAGCCTAAGAGTTGGCGGTGGGTGGTGATGACTAGCTGCCTTCCCTCTTGTCTTACACTGCCAAGTTTACAGACGGCTAGTGCAGATACACGTTGCTTTCGGTCTATATAGTCAATATCGATTAATTCAAATTACTAAATTATTATAATGGATGTCTCTTCTTCCATATAATATATATTGAAAACTTGGTTAGTGTTCCACAGCTAACTTTGAAAAAGTTAATATTATTCAATCATTGTAAAAATTAAAAATTACTGTAACTGGTGTTATAAAACTAGCTTTGAAAATAATGTTGCGTCATCGAGCACACGTGACTGGTGTGGCGCCCTCTAGTTTCTAGAACTATCTTGTTCCTTCATGAATGCTCTAGTATTTACTAGATAGGGTAGGCTGGTATATAAAAGAGAAGAATGTAATGTGTGTGTAGACAGTGAGTAATTGATCTGCAGTCAGAAGTATTATTGAGCACGTTCGTTGTTATAGCGTTTGTTTAGCGCGATTGTTGAAGTTGAGTGTATCGGTAAAGTTATATTCGAAAAGAATAAACTAGTTTTATTAAGAAAGGAGTTGTGTCGCTTAAGTTTCGTCGGAACGAAGTTACGGAAAGTTAATTAACAAACGGAGATGTAACAAATTGGTGTCAGAAGTGGGATGAAAAAAAAATTGAAACGAGAGGCGGAAAATTAAACTACAACTTAGCAGACTTGATGGCAGCAATACAAGAGCAGCAAAAGAAACAAGAAGAACGAGAAAAGAAACAAGAAGAACGAGAAATTAAACAAGAAGAGAGATTACAGCAGTTGTTAGAGGAAAAAGAAAAGAAACAAGAAGAACGAGAAATTAAACAAGAAGAGAGATTACAGCAGTTGTTGGAGGAAAAAGAAAAGAAACAAGAAGAGAAATTACAGCAGTTGTTAGAGGAAAAAGAAAAGAAACAAGAAGAAAGATTACAGCAGTGGCAAGAAAATCTACAACAATGGCAGCTCGAACAGCAAAATAAACAAGAGAGATTACAACAGTTGTTGGAGGAGAAAGAAAATAAACAAGAAGAACGAGAAAAGAAACAAGAAGAGAGACTACAGCAGTGGAAACTGGAACAAGAAAGGAAACAAGAAGTACAAATGGAAAACATTAGTAAATTTAAAAGTAAATTAGATACGTTAAAGGACGATCTATTGTCTTTAACACAAGGAGGATACATTGATCATCGACTTAATCAGCCCCAGACAATGGCAAGCCCCTTACAGGTGGGATGTGACTTCTAACAGGACTGAATATGTCTGCATTAGGGTTTAGCTGCGGGCTTCGAATTCCTGGGGCTTCCTTCGCACTGGATCACTCCTATTACTGACATTCATATAGATATACAGCTTTCTGCTCCTCTGTCCATCCATTCATCTCTGCCAGTAGCTCAAACTGTGCTCTATATGCTTCCCACGGTGCCTTCCCAGGCAACAAGCTTGAAGGGACAACCACTGGAAATACTTGGACAGTTGACAGCAGCTGACAGACACAAGTATAGAGCACTGGTAGAGGCTCCGGAACTCAGGTACGGAACCCAGAATCAGTCAGAAGTCTACAGGGCCAGGTTCAGGACGAGAGTCCGTGCTAAAGGGGAGAGCCTGCAAGAGCTGGCACAGGACTTGGAGAGCATGACACACAAGGCCTACCCAACTGCGCTACCCGATCTCTTCAAGTTGTTGCTGAGGGATCCATTTGTAGACGCCTTGGACAGTCCACAACTGAAGATACAAGTGAAGCAAGCACACTCCTCTACCATGCAGGATGCAATGGCCAGAGCTATCGAATTTGAATCCTATGTTAAGTCCAGCACAGAGGTACCGAATTTGGTACAGTCATCTGGATTCAAGGCCAGAAAAGGTCAGCTTTCAGAGAAGTTTGAGGGACTTTGCTGGCACTGTAACAAACCTGGGCACAAGAGAGCTCAATGCTGGCAACTTCAACACAGGGGAGACGATACAGCAGTAAAGGCTGCTACCAAGAAAGGCTGTTGGAACTGTGGGAAGCACGGCCATTTGAGGAGCCAGTGTAGGAGGAATATTACCAACAAGTCGGCCTCAAGGAGACCAGTAGTGGTTGGTGTTGAGCGACGCCCATCAACCCCCATCTTGAAAGTCCCAACAGCTAGGTGTAAAATGCCAAGCACACACAGTGTCTATGTGACAGGAAAGAAAGATGGCCAAAGGTGCAACTTTGTCATAGACTCTGCATCTCAGCAAACCCTTGTGAGCATCAAGGTGTTAGATCACGAAGGAGTACCTGAAGCCACGCAGAAGCTTTATGGTGTGACAGGACATTCTACAAGTTTGTGGGGACCAGTGTGGGTAGCTATTGAGCCCATGGGCACAAAGGAGAAACAGAAAGTATACTTGG
>NW_013670243.1:66081-67093 GCF_000517525.1 Limulus polyphemus
CAAACCTGGGCACAAGAGAGCTCAATGCTGGCAACTTCAACACAGGGGAGACGATACAGCAGTAAAGGCTGTTACCAAGAAAGGCTGTTAGAACCGTGCGAAGCACGGCCATTTGAGGAGCCAGTGTAGGAGGAATATTACCAACAAGTCGGCCTCAAGTTGACCAGTAGTGGTTGGTGTTGAGCGACACCCATCAACCCCCATCTTGAAAGTCAGAACGAAGTTACGGAAAAAGTTAATTAACAAACGGAGACGTAACAATAACAACACATATTGATGAACGCGCAAAAAGTCAACATGTTCCAACGAGTTATTTTTCACCTAAAATATACACTGAAGGCTGCCCCTCTGGGGACAGCCCAATATTCATAGTGTCCGCTAAATATTCTTGTACTGAAGTTTGCTTTATTCTTCTTGTTGTTATTAAACCTTTCATCTAATTTCTATGATAATAATAATGATATTATGAGAATTTTGACAATTTTTCAAAATATTAAGACATTAATAATACAGGTAAGAATAATATTGGTCTTTGGAATGATTATAAATATATCTCAAAATGTTATTGGCTTATGTCCCTAATATAACATGATATACATACTACTGTATATGTTGTATAACAACTTGAATCAAAATTAGGCCTACATATGTAATTGCTTTTCAATTTTCAGAATATCGGGCTATAACCCGTCCCTAAAATTTAAGCCAGTGATGTTTTATGTCAGAAGTCCCACCTACAGTCTTGCAAAGTTCCTAAATAACCAATTGTATCATTTAATAGAAAACAACCTTATACTATTTCAAATTCAAATGATTTGTTCAGAAACTCAACACTAACAATTTTACCAAGCATGGAATGGTATTGTTACGCATCTGCTTCTTTGATAATTTCCGGTATAAATTCTTTCTGAGGAACTTCAGCGATACAAGTCCTTTCTTCATTAAATCAGTTTATCCTTTCTCGATACAACTTTTTGTAATACACTAAATTTCCACAGTCACTTTAAACTTA
>NW_013670243.1:68048-69955 GCF_000517525.1 Limulus polyphemus
ACAAACAAACTTTTTTCTCCAAAATATCCTCTGTTCCTTTTGTCAAAGTGTAGTCAGGCTGATTCAATTACTTTAGAACCATGCTTTGACGGAATAAATTATTTTTCTTATCTCCTTTTGTACTGTTAGTCTTATCTTAACATATTGTTGCGTCAGCGAGGTCACGTGACTAGTATCACGCCACCTCTTTCTAGAAATATCCTGTTCCTTCAAGAATGCCCTAGCATTTACTAGATATGTGTTAGTCTTGTATATTTAAAACGTTCACAACGTGATGGGACAACAGTGTAGTGAGTAATTGAACTGCTGTCAGAGAGTGTGTAATTGAATTGAGTACTGTTGAAGTCGAGCACGTGAGACGTTTGTTATAGCGCGACTGTTGAAATTAAGTGTTTCGCAAAGTTATATTCAGAAAGAATAAACCAGTTTTATTTAAGAAAGGACTTGTGTCGCTAAAGTTTCGTCGGAACGAATTTACGGAAAATTAACTAACGAACGGAGACGTAACAATATTAAACGTTATGCCTATGTCAGTCGTTAGGCTTATCACTTCTACGATAGTTAACTTCATGCCAAACTTTTCTTTGCACGTAAATTTACTCTATTCTGCTATTGTCTGTCTGCTTGTTTCACATTATTTATATCTTTATCACTTTATCATCTGGCCTTCTCACAAGACACAATTACCTCTTTCCTGATCACGCAAACAGTACCAACCCAGCTATATAGTTTTACATTGTTCAAAACCATCATTTGGTTATATTGTTACGTCTCTGGTCGATTGTTAATTTCCCATAAAAATTCCTTCCGAAAAACTTCATCCATACAAGTCCTTTTTTAAATAAAACTAGTTTATTATTTCTCAATACTACTTTGCAATACACTTAATTTCTACAGTCGCTTTAACTTCAACACACGCTAGAATTCACAACGATTCACGCACTTTACTTACGGCTCGACTCGATTATCTGTCTCTATATCTCTCTGCCTGCAATTATTCTCCCTTGTCTTTTCTTGTCGGTCATATATATACAAAATAGAGGGCGTCTGGCAAACACTCGAGTCTTCACGAACGTTCTAGATACTCATTATGTGTTACCAGCGTCACGTGACTTCCGCTGTCATAACACTGCCCTTCCTTAGTATTGTTCGTCCTGAACAATAGCCACTTAAATTAAACCAATAGATAATTAACAATATCTTAATTAAATGGACAGAATTTACAAACACAAAATTAAAATTCAACGAAGTCTCCTAATTTTACGGGACTATCTTCTTCCATACTGGTCTCCATCTCGTTGGCTTCTGCTTCACGTGAAGTTCATCTGCTCCATCGAGAATTGTCCTATTATCGGTAATAGTCACATCAGTGGTAGTAGCTTCATTAAGGGCTTCACTGTTTCCCTTTTCAAAACCGGGTAGAATTTTTTTTTGACAGTGGCTTTTTCAAGTGACACGTCGTCTGTTTCGTTGTTCACTTGGTTCCAACTGAAATGTCCTGGACCGTGATAATGCCAAATCCTGTTGGCATGTACCACCTTTAGCTTACCTCGCCGACCACATTTTATTCGAAAAGTCACGTCTGAGAGACGATCCACTATGTTATATGGGCCTTCCCATGGAGAAGACAACTTAGGAGACTTCCCTTTGGTCTTCCTGGGATTATACAAGCAACTCTTCATAAGGTAGGCGTCCTGTTAACAGATCCACTGGCAACCGAAGTTCCCGACCAAACATCAACTTTGCTGGAGTGTATCAAGTGGCTTCATGCTCTCCTGTCCTATAGGCCATCAACAGTGGAGGGAGTAAGACATCTTGACGGCTATTACAAAACTTTGCCGGTTCATGTTCCAGTGTCCAGTTGTACTTCTCTACCATCCCATCAGAATGTGGGTGAAGTGGCGTTG
>NW_013670243.1:70868-76300 GCF_000517525.1 Limulus polyphemus
TTTCGGGACGAACAATACTATGGAAGGGGCAGTGTTACGACAGCGGTAGTCACGTGACTCTGGTAACACGTCATGATATTCTCGAAGGATCTCCTTCGGGGAACATCACGAATAATCCAGTATGTACTAGGCTCCCACTATTCCTGAATATAAGCGCGCCAGATAAAGCGAGACACGTTAATCGGAATTGGAATCGCAGATAGAGAGATTGAAGATATAGACAGTAGGCACCATAAGTAAAGCACGTGAATCGTTTTGAATTATAGCGTATGTTTAAGTGAAAGTGACTGTGGTAATTAAGTGTATTACAAACTTTGTAACGAGAAAAAATAACCAATTTTATTTAAGCCTTTCTTTCTTTGTATCGCTAAAGTTTCCCAGAAAGAATTTCTACGGAAAATTAACAAACGAACAGAGACGTAACAGTACTGTCGCGTATCTGCTTGTTTGATAATTTCCGGTATAAATTCTTTCCGAAGAACTTCAGCGATACAAGTCCTTTCATAATTAAAACAAGTTAATTCTTTCTCGATACAAACTTTGTAATTTGCAGAATTTCCAATCAGTACGTTAAACTTAACTACTTTTATAACACACACTATAAATCACAGTGACTCACACACTTTACTTACGGTTCCTACTGTTCGCTTGACTCAATTAACTATATCTCCGATTCCGTTGGTTTTTCTCACCAGGCTTATATACTAAAAAAAGAAGGCGTCTAGCAAACACTCGGACATTCGCGAGATTAATCGATAATTCATGATACTTCGAGAAACTCCGGCGCGCATACTCCCAGCGTCACGCGACTTCCCCTGTCGTAACAGTACAATGTCTGAAGCAGGTTTTGTCATCATCGGTTTAAGTAGTTTACCTAGACACAAGAATATATATAATGTATATATACAGTACAAATTAAAGAAGTCAGATGACTAAAGATTGCTTATTATAAAGCTTAATAAAGGTATCTTGTTGATGTTTAAAATTGGGGTGTTTTTACTTTTTAATATATACGGTTTTGTTGAGTTACAATATTTGAAAACATGAGTTTTTTACTATGTTCACCAAATAAAATAAAATAGTTATCAAATCAGATAAGTTTACAGTTTATAGATCATGGCAGGTGATTACATAGTCTTATGATTCGAATCTTTAATGAATATTAATTTTGTATTTATCCTATTTAAAAAACGTACATAAGTAACTTGGGTGACTGGCCACTTAATTATTTCCAACTGCAATCGTGATATGTTATAAAAAATATATTATTACTCTTATCAGTCATAGTGAAAAAATGTGTTTTTCGCAAAATGCGCAAAAAGGCGACCTTCGGAAAAGGTCTATGATACGAAACCAAGGGATTGCAGGGGGGGGGGGACGTGTACTAATGATAGAATATAATGGATGAATAGGCCCATCCAGTAATTGATTTGCAGATCCCACTAATATCAAGACTCTACTGGTAACTTTCCCGACTCATTGTTATTAAGGAACTACAATATCCTCTAGATTACAATATTACAAATTGGAATGCTTGTTAGGGAAATCTTGTTCCCAACATTCCTCTTTAATTTATGCATTTTTGTTCATTGTACATAATTAAACTTATATTTAAACCATAATTTATACTTTTTTTGTTCATTGACGTTTCTCGTCACTTTAAACTTACCGTGAAACGCCCGAAACTTACCGTGACTTCTTTTCGCTTTATCATACATTCATTTGCGCGGGTTGTTGTTGTTTATTTCTGGCAGTTATTTTGATTTAAAAATAATAATTTCTGAAGAAATAATTACTAATCAGGGGTGCTCGAAGATTAAGCAATCCTCCTTCACTCCTCGCGTGGCCTAGGAATATGGGCTTTGTGTAAACTTAAAAAAGGTAAAAGTAAAAGTAGAAAGTAAACAGTGAAAAGCAGAGTAAACTAAACTAAACGGCCGATATAGGACAGATTGTCTATCAGGGTGGCGGGGATCTCTAAATCCCATGTCAAGAATTTAATGCGGGAGGAAACGGGAGTACCCCGAGAAAACCCACTTTCACTGGTAATGACCAATCCGTTATCAGTGCCCGGTTAGCGAGAAGAAGTAAGTAGAGAAGGCAAAGTGAAGTCCGGTGCTGGGGTTGATGAACTTTTAAATGAGTTGTGAATTCTCCTGCTGTTCGCCATGGTTTTATTGGGGTACAGGTTCAGGTTACGGGATGGTTTTAAAGGTGTTCCCTGCCTTGATTAATCCTTTCTTGATTAAACCAGTTTATTGTTTCTTGATATAAACTTTGTAATACACAGAATTTCCACAGTCACTTTAAAATTAACAACCTTTATAACACACGCTATAGATCACAGTGATTCACACACTTTACTTACGGTGCCTATTGTTCCCTTGACTCAATTATCTATCTCTTCAATCGCGCTGGTTTTTCTCGCCAGGCTTATATACTAACAAATAGGCGGCTCGATCACACTCGAGCTTCCCTGAAATTTCGAGAAACTCAGTCACGCATGCTCCAAGCGTCACATGACTTCCGCTGTTGTAACAGTATAAATGTGTACAAGCTATAAGTACAAGCTACAAGGGAGAGTGAAGCTGATATGGCTGTGTCTGTTGTATCAACTAGGCGTTCCGTGTTAGGAGAAGGTCCGCACTGGGACGAGAGTAGCAAAACGTTGTTACATGTAGACTTGTATTCAGGAGACATATGTTGGCTAGACCCTCAGACTCTAGATACTCAAACAATTCATCTTGGTAAGTATGACTTGTAAGTTATAGACATATTTATTCATTTTCTTTTCTGTAAACCTTTTAAAGTTATGATACAACTATATCCAACTATCATTATTCCTACTCCATAGCCTAAACAGAGCTTTCTTTTCATAATTGGATTAAACAATGTTCTCTTAACTCTTGCAACGCGATGTGACAAAATACAAATATGTATTATACTCTATCATTCCAACTGTAAGCTTACCTTAAAGAAACTTTATGAAATGATTTAAGGGACCGTTTACAGTTATTATTATTGTTCGATAAAAGAAAGTGGGTGGGTGGATAAAAAAGCAAAAAAATAATAATCACGAACCTATTCAATACAGTAGGTAAAGAAAAAAAAAGGCCGATAGAGTTAATAATTGTGTTTACCTTTTTCTTATTAATAAATGTGTTTAACAGGCCATTCATTTCACTCTTTCTGACTTAAATTTCTAAACTAGACTTTAATATTTCAACATCTTGATATTTGATAGACGAGTTAGGGGTGTTTTAAAGCAAAATTTTGTGTAACTTACCATTCACAAAATTAAGGCGTTCTTATTTTATTGGATCTTTATTATTACGAAAACTAAATTATCTTAAGATACTCTTTTGTTGCATATACAACACAAATCATAAAACAACAGTTTAATTAAACACAAGTAAAATAATAATCTATATCTATATTCTATCTAATCTATATTCAAAAGTATGAAATATTAAAATATAAAGCAAGACAAATACGTTTAAATGTCTTGTATGAGCCTTTTATGTCACATTTTTTTTTATCCAACCTTAACACCCCAATTTTTTTATTCCAACAAACTTTTCTATGACTTATTATTAAAATCCTGAATGAATTTCACAAACTTATTTTCTATTGACAACATCACTACAGCGTATAATACACATTGTATCCTGGTATTTCTTGGACACGATTTAATACGTTTAAGCATTTAAAGACTTCTTTCCGACTCTTACGTCACAATAATCTATATTACTATTAGTTTGTTATTTTACTTAAAGTTTTTCTTGCACTGTTTTCTAAGAACGAATAGTTAAGTTGTAGTTAACGTTCGTATAAATTTGTACTCAGTCTTTAGTTTATATTTGTTAGTGTTGGATTTCGCGCAAAGTTACACGAGGGTTAATGCACTTAACTCTCCTAAATTTAGAAATGATTACTAAAAGGAAAGCAGCTAGAGAAGATCCCCCCCCAACCCCTCGCTAACCATGGGCTGCACTGCAACTTAGTGATTTTATCATTACATCTAACGACCTTCGGTCCCATAGCGATAAGAGTTTATCATAGTGACTAGCGATTTTTACTGCCTACAACAGTGATATTCAGGGAGAGAAGTCGCCATTTTGTATTGGCAAAATCACTCGTAAATAATGCAATATTGTTAATACAATACACACACTTTTTAGGGCATTCTGTTAAACGCCACTTCGTTTTTATTATATCTACAAGATGCGACTTGAGTCGTTGAGTGGCACATGGTACAATCATGTACTGTACAGCTGTTTGTAGACAGTTACAAAAAGCAGTAATGTGTATTTTTTGAAAATTAATTCTTGCAGTCTGACAATATTATTAGTGTTTGGTGAATATAAAAAAAATGTATAATGAATGATTGGAGGACTGTATCCTCATTGTGAGGTAAATTTCCAATCCTGTATAATCACAGAGAGAGGGAGATTTGTCTTCTGTAGACATTTTTAGTGGTATTTTTCGACGCATTTAGGGTCTAAATAGCGACATCTACTGACTTTTCAAGGTTTTTTCTTCTTCTATCGACTTCCTGCTTTGTGGAGGTGGCAGCACTGTTCATTGACTGTCCTAGTCGAACAGTAGGATTTATTCGTCACTCTTGTAACATACCAACAGCCTCAAATTGCGGAGCGCAATTTTTGAAGAGGGGCGGTAACGGGCCGCGAACAATGGATCCTTGGATTCACTGTCCGGTACGCTACCCTATTTTTGTTGATCATTGTGTAATAGCTTGTAGTTATGACTAATTCACGATCAGGAAAACTATGAGGGTACTTTTGAAAAGATTCAGTGTCAATCACTTTAGCAGCTGTCAAATGATCACTTTATGTAACTCGATCTTAAACATGAGGCATTATTGGATCATAAGCTTCTTTCATTTACCATGCTTATGTTCAGTTACCATGGTTACAGTCATTTGGGTAGTTTTTCTTATCTTGGAGATAGCCTAGGCAGGCCATTATCATCTGTAACAGCACTTGTCTGTGCGCTCCCTGGTGTTTACCATATCTTTTAGATGTTCCTTTTAAAACTGACATTTTTACGAAGTTTTTCAAATTCAAATAATTTGTTCCAGTTTTTATAGACTTAGGCATAAATAATAATATTTGTTTCGCCTATAAGTTCCAGTGCGTGAGAAATTGAGTTTTCATGTTTTGAAGATCCTTCTGACAAATGATTTAAATTCTGAAAATCCAATTTTATCCACCTGCTATCACCACTGAAAAGTAAATACAGAAAACAGTACAAAGATGGTGTAAAAGTTAGCGATCGAAGGACTTCCCTTTTCTGAGCCACTAAAACACTGCATTTAAACATTGATTATAGTTAGCGATGGATTGAGTGGCCCTGAAGAGGGAAGTAAAACACTGCATTTAAACATTGATTATCTAGTTAGCGATCGAAGG
>NW_013670243.1:76951-80347 GCF_000517525.1 Limulus polyphemus
TGACCCCTTTAAGTCACATAGAGACAGATTAAAACACTATTTAATGATAATAATGGCCTGTAACACACACATCGCAGAGATTGCAAATCAACACAAGTTGTAATGTTGACCCCTTTAAGTCACATAGAGACAGATTAAAACACTTTTTAATGATAATAATGGCCTGTAACACACACATCGCAGATATTGCAAATCATCGCAAGTTGTAATGTTGACCCCTTTAAGTCATATAGAGACAGATTAAAACACTTTTTAATGATAATAATGGCCTGTAACACACACATCGCAGAGATTGCAAATCAACACAAGTTGTAATGTTGACCCCTTTAAGTCATATACAGGAATATATCATAAAATAAAACCCGGGGTGCTTGATTTGTTTGTTTTTGGATGTTCAAGCAAAGATATTGTACTAGCCATCCCTAAATTTGGACTGATCAGCTAGAGGGGAGGAGGCTAGTCAACAGCACTCACGGCGTGCCTTTTGCTTATAGCGGTAACGAAACTCGAACGTTGGACCCATAGTAATTCGAACTCATGAGAACCTATTGACCTTCTGGGCAACATCAATTCTCTGTCTTCTCTCTCTCTCTCTATATATATATATATATATATATGTG
Organism: Limulus polyphemus; assembly: GCF_000517525.1. Classification (NCBI taxonomy): domain Eukaryota; kingdom Metazoa; phylum Arthropoda; class Merostomata; order Xiphosura; family Limulidae; genus Limulus; species Limulus polyphemus. The sequence continues at coordinate 77,572 of NW_013670243.1, forward strand.
TGTGTGTGTGTGTGTGTGTGTGTGTAGTAAATGATTTAATTTTTGAAAACTTTTTTTAGCCGCAACTCATAGAACGGCTTTGAGGTTTGTTTTTGGTGTTTCTTTCTTCTTTTTTTTTTTTTCTAAATACAAACTTTTAGATCATAGCTCCGTCATCTCTTGACCTATTGAGATCTAATTACAGTTTTGGACTCAAGAGGTCAAACCCTTTGGATTGATGTGTTTGACTACACCCAAGGTCTCATAGAATAATTTACTCTGATCTTGCTCAAAAGAATTTCAATTTGAGAGTAGGCTGGTAGAGATCCTGATGATAATAAAATCGAATCGGGCATCGCGCACCCCACGCTTGGTATTGGTGCGCACAAAATTATAGCTAATAAAAGGGGAAAAAAAAAGGAATGTAGATTAATTTACTCTTAATCCTGCCTAAAAGAATTTCTAGTTCTACGGCTATTGAGGATTCCCCCCGTTTTTGTTTTCCATTATACATTGAGAATTGAGTTTTTAAGAACTCTGCTTCTTATACTTCCCTGTCCAAGTGTTTCAAGCGTCAGAACCTTTCGGATATGGGTTGGTGTACACGTATTAGGAAATGTTTACCACTAGTGAACAGGGGAGTTCTTTTAGCTCGTGTAACCCGTGACCCTGTGAAACCCACAAGGATTACTAAATGGCAGACGGTCAGAATTTTATGTTCAGCATGTAACAAGAACCAGTATTCTACCAAGGCCAAAGTGAGCTATTTTTAGTCAGGATAAATATTTAGAGGAATCTTTGGGGGTAGAAATAGATATAGTTCGTTAATAGTAGTGGACTCGAATATGTTGCTGTTAACCAAATTGCACAGAATTGTTTTATTAAAATATGTAATGAAAAAATGATTTAAAATCAAAACGTAATTTGAGAAGTTATGTTGATGAAGTTTTTGATTGTACAGCTTACATAAGCAAATATTAAATAAAAATATTTAAATAATTCAGACATTTAGAATTAACAAAGACATTTACTTTACTGATACCCACAGTTTTCTTAGAATACCCTAAATGAACCGTCACATTTCCGTCTTACTGTGATGGATGATAGAAGTTACGTACAATGTACATAAAGACTTAGTTAGAAGGATTGTTTGTTTCAGATATTCGCGCAAAGCTACTACAGAAAGGGCTATCCACTCGCGCTATCCCTAATTTTGAGCTAATAGACTAGAGGAAGGCAGTTACTTAACAGCACCCACCGCCAACTCTTAGGCTATTCTAATAAAGTCGTGGAATTTCTCCTTCACTCTTATAACGTACTCACGGCCTCAAAGTAAAGGGCGCGATTTTGCAGCAATGAGACGCGAACCACGGACCGTCTGATTCACAAGCTCGACCAGAGATAACAGAGTTATCAGTTGTGACAGTAATATTAACATTTTCTAGAGACGTGCTGAGTAATATTCGATGAGTGATCGTTGGTCGACATGACAGAGGACTGTTAACAACTGTAGCAGAACATATGTTAGGAAAACTCCACCAATTATAAGCTTGTTATATTTTTTGGATGTTTAGAAAACTAGTTATGAAATATCATTATCCAAAGTACAACCGCAAAGGCGCTGCTGTTTCGGCAAAAAAAAAAGTTCCACCTGATTTATTAAGTACTGCTTACTTATTTCAAAATTTTGGGTGTTTATTATTATTGGCAACGTACACATGTTTTTATCTTACTCCTCATTCTAGCAGATCAGTTATTTCGTATGAATTCATAATTTGTAATAATAATAATAATAAAAAATCTGAAAGTGTTGTTATTGTTATAACCTCTATATTTATGTTGAAATGGAGATGCTAGTTAGAGGTCCCCTCACGTAAAGTTAAGTTAGCCCTAAAATATTCGGGAATATTAATAAACTAGAGGCTTTGCGAAATATCAAGGACAAGGATTGAATATAAGTATGGATGAGCCAGTCAGTTGGTTAATTAAACTTGCAGTTTATCCGGTAGTGTGAATCAGTCAGTTTATATTACATTATATTTATGTGTGTGTGGACATGTGTTAGTTATCGCACATACTGAGTTACTTTGTGTGAGAGTTTTTTATATGGGCTAGGATTCTTCTACAAAAGGTGTCTGTGAGTTGTTGGCGATAATTTTGAACAATAATTGGACAGCACACAATACACTTGTTTTAAAGTAATATATTCAAAACAAGTGAAACGTATAATGGCTGGAGACGGCTTGAATGGGTAATGAAGAAAAACTTTAATACAAGTTTAACATAACAGCAAATGTACAACGTTTCGACAAGGTTTTGTCATCATCAGGTACATTCATTCATTACCCATTCAAGCCGTCTCCAGCCATTATTAGTCAAAGTGGGTTCCTCGTCATAGAAAGTGAAACGTGTGTACATATATTCTTTACACTATAGGGTATCGCAGTTTTATCTAAAACTCTAAATATTTCTCTTTTCTTGTCCAAAGTTCACACAGGCTGATTCAATTACTTTAGAATCTAATTGACAGACAAATTACTTTTCTTTACTCTTATTACAATAGTATCGGTGAATAATTCAGTTACATTACTCCGTGGGTTACCACAGTTGTATGTAGAACTTTAAATAATTGTCTCCTTTTCGTCAAAGTCCACACAGATGGTTTCAATTAATTTAGAACACCTTTTGACAAAACAAATTATTCTCCTTACCTCTGTTAAACTGTGAAACTCACTTTAAAATATCGCCTGTTCCGGCTAAACTAACAATCTCACAGTCTAGCTTAACTTTTCTGTAC
>NW_013670243.1:81347-85819 GCF_000517525.1 Limulus polyphemus
AATAGTGGGATTGACCGTCACATTATAACGCCCCCACGGCTGAAAGGGCGAGCGTGTTCGGTGTGACGGGGATTCGAACCCGCGACCCTCAGATTGCGAGTCGAGCGCCTTAACCACCTGGCCATGCCAGGCCTCGAAATTTGTTTTAATTAACTTTTAACACTCTTGTTATGAAAACTAAATAATCATTAAATATTAAATCTCTAAATAATAACTCTTACACTAAACAGTCTTGTATATCTAACACTTTGTACAAGTAAGTTTATTTTTACGTTAGTGCAGTGCAGATAGAGCGGTTGTAAACATAGGCGTACAACAAGTTAAGAGTATACCACCATATAAAGAAACTTTAAGGAGGAAATAAAACTAATTTGTTATTGTTACGTAGACTGGACGTTTAATTGTTTTCATTAAATGATTTAAAAGAATCCTCCAACAAACGAACAATGTAACAAAATTAATTATGCCGCAGCTCCTGCAAGACAAAATAAAATACACTAATTATTTCTTACAATTAACAAATCTACGTAGAATTGTGGTTTGAAGTTATGACAAAGTGTGAATTTAGAGTAATATAAGGTTAAAAGAATTGACTAATATTTTTAACATTTAATTCCTTACCTCTATTTTATTGAGTTTGTCATACTAATGGTAATGTAAACAGATCACGAATTTGTGACATTGGCCGTGCCGTATGCTTCTAATCCACGCCATCTGGTGGTAACAACTGGAACTGAAGTACGCAAACTTCAATGTGACACAGGGGAGACAGAAAGTCTGGTTGAAGTTGACAAAGAGGTTAAAAAACGTACACGTTTCAATGATGGAAAGTGTGACTCTACTGGAAGACTTTGGGCAGGTGAGGAGTTTACACTTTGTACCATACAATGTTATTCCGGCAAATATAATATTATTTTTTCTATTTATACGAAAGTCTAAAATGCTGGAAAAGTAGTTAATGGGATACTATGATCTGTTATTATATTAAAAAAATAAGATTGGTTCATCTTATCTATATTAATGTAAATGTTTTTCAAATTAAATATGGTCTTGTTATTTTGAATTAATTAATACTGTGTGCCAGTTCTGTGCTTTTAAAAGTTTTTGAAAAAGAAACTTAAATCAACTTTAGGAACAAAACATTTTCAAAGTCTTTAAAAGTTACCATCAACTAATTACTTATTTGACAAAGTATGGTATGTAGGCATAGCATGCATTTTGTACTTTCTTTTTTTAATATAAAAGTTTTCAAATTTTCGTTTAATCTGAATCAATGCAGTTTTCGCGTAACACAAGTTTAAGAAAACCGCTGAGTGGTTGCTAGGCCTTCTTCTGGAACAAGACTAGTTTCTTGTAGGTTCGCCAGTTGTTCTAAATGATAGAAAAGTTAATTCAAATGAAATAATATTAATAAACAGTTGGTGTTAAAAATAAATAATATTGTTAATCCTAACCTAACTGATAATAATTACACTTATTTAATCTGCCTCACATCATAACATTTGTTATTCATACAACTGATTTATTAAATATTTGTTCGACCTGGTGGGTTTGGTATTGTACTGTTACGACAGCGGAAGTCACGTGATTCTGGTAACACGTAATGAGTATCTCGAACGTTCCTGAAGGCTCGATTGTTTGCTAGACGCTCTCTATTTTGTATATATAAGACCAGCGAGAAGTGACGGCATAGATAATTGCAGACAGGCAGAGATAGAAGCGGACAATTGAGTTAAGCGCGGTGGAAATTAAGTGTATTGCAAAGTTTAATTGAGAAAGAATAAACTAGTTTTATTTAAGAAAATATTTGTATCGCTGAAGTTTCTCGGACAGAATTTCTACAAAAAATTAACAAACGAACACAGACGTAACAGTATATTCTTATTTCCTTTCATTCAGAAGTTCATAGAATTTGTTCTAGATGCTTTCGTGCCTTTCAATTTGATGTTATTGAGGGAAAACACGTGCTCGTCTCGCTGAATATAGGGGAGTAATGCTGAAGGGTGTGCAAAATGTAGACAACAACAGCACTTTTCGCTGATGGGGAAGATAACACCTAGAGGTTACCGGCCTCCTTTGTGTTAAATTAAAATGACGTATCACATGAGTAGCGCTAGTTGCTATGGATTTGTCCGACCTTCTCGGTTAACTTTAGATTTAAATAGTGTATCAAGTTAATAGGCTGGAGGGAAAACGATTTGAGGAAAAGGCCAGTTGATAAATTGTTGAGTCTAGTAGAAGTCAATTATCCTTTGACCCGAAGGCAAAGGCATACATCAAGACCCATAGTAGTGTGTCGTGTGGCCAAAACAACCTGCTGGACACACTGTGTGTTGTTAACATTAGTGATAGTTTATCAATTTTCCACTTCCTGTAGCTCAGACTGTGTCAATCCAAACTATCCTATATTTTCAATGGATGTGCTCTACTGAACTCTTACTTCACACACCAAATTTAAAGGCAATCTATTAAAAAATACGCGAGATATAAAATCTCCAATTTTGATTGAATTTCTTCCTTTTTTTTCTTCGCACCAACAATACGGAAACCTAATGTGATAGAATATGTACTAAACTTTCATGGATTTTTTTTTTAATTTAGTACACTGATATATCTTTACAACCTACAATTAGGTGTTACATATGCAAAGTTATTCAACAAAATTGCTCAATTTTGACAACTTTGTGCACGCCTACGCAAAAAGTCACGTGAGCTATCTGCCTGAAATTTTTACTACAGCTTCACCTAAGAGTAAAGGTGGACCATTTTCAGTATTTGTCTTTTGGATTTAAGACCGCTGATTTAGAGCAGCAAAACTATAGGGTGAAAGCAGTGCAGATACAAAACTATTGGTTAGGCCAAGCAAACTAGATTAGCAGTTTCTAGTTCAAGTTTTAAAATAACTATAGGGGTGAACGGTTATTATTCATTAATCATTGCAAACTTTTGAGAACAAATTTGATAAAAAAGTTTCGAAATTCTCGTAATTAAAAAGCGTTTACCGTCACGTGATATTAGCGTAAATAATGATGCTTGATACGGGTGTACCGAGTGCACGCGAGTGATGACAAGAAATGGTTAATCTAGTTTACATGGTGTTACTATAAAGGAAATTATTAACACTGTTTTAGAGAGTGAAAACTACCACCATATATTTTATAAAGAATCTGGTTGGTTCTGAAAAGTGTAGGTCTGTTACGAATAATAGGGTTGCGAATCTAAAGGTAATGTTGGCAACTATCGAGTGTCACTTTTTCCTACTTGCTGTAGTTTGTTGGTGTGTATTGACAAAAAATCATGATATTGTTACGACAGCGGAAGTCACGCGATTCTGGGAGCATGCACGCTGGAGTTTCTAGAAGGATTGTGACTTATCGGGGAACCTCACGAATGTCCCAGCTTTTGTTAGACGCCCTCTTTTTTAGTATATAAGCCGGAGATAGATTGAAGATAGCTAATTGATTCAAGCGAACAGTAGGCACCGTAAGTAAAGTGTATGAATCGCTGTGAATTATAGAGTGTATTTATAAAAATACTTAAGTTAAAGTGACTGTGGAAATTCTGTGTATTACAAAGTTGTATCGAGAAAGAATAAACTAGTTGTTACGTCTCTGGTCGTTTGTTGAATACTCGTAAAACATATTTCCGAAGAACTTCAGTGGTACAAGTCTTTTCTCAAATAAAACTAGTTTATTCTTTCTCAATTCAACTTTGCAATACACTTAATTTCCACAGTCAGTTTAACTTAAACACATGCTACAATTCTCAACGAACGATTCATGCATTTTACTTACTACCGCGCTTGACTCAATTGTCCATCTATATCTTCAATCTCTCTGTCTGTTATCCCCTTCCGATTGATTGTCGGGCTTATATTTTGGAATACAGCACATCTAGCAAACACTCGAGCATTCACGAACCTTCGAGATACTCATTATGTGTTACCAGCGTCACGTAACTTCTGCTGACGTAACACTGCCCCTTCTTTAGTATTGTTCGTCCCGAACAATAGTTACTTACATTAAACCAATAGATAATAAACAATAACTTGATTAACTGTACATTATTTACAAACACAAAATTAAAATTCAACAAAGTCTCTTATCTTCTTCCATATTGGTCTCCATCTCATTGGCTTCTGCTTCACGTAAAGTTCATCTGCTCCATCAGGAAATGTCTTATTATCGGTAATAGTCACATCAGTGGTAGCAACTTCATGAAGGGCTTCACTGTTTCCCTTCTCAAAACCGACTAGAGTTTCTTCATCGACAGTGGCTTTTTCAGGTGACACGTCTTCACTTAGTCCCAACTGAAATGTCCTGGACCGTGATAACGCCAAAGCCTGTTGGCATGCACCACCTTTGGCTTACCTCGCCAACCACATTTTTTTCGGAAAGTCACGTCTGAGAGAAGATCCACTATGTCATATGGGCTTTCCCATGAAGAAAACAACTTAGGAGACTTCCTTGGTC
>NW_013670244.1:0-3576 GCF_000517525.1 Limulus polyphemus
GTTGTTAATGCTACAGTATGTCAAGTCTGACCGAGATAGGATACAAAGACAAAAGTGTATTCCACAGTTGTTGATGCTACAGTATGTCAAGTCTGACCGAGATAGGATACAAAGACCAAAGTCCATTCCACAGTTGTTGATGCTACAGTATGTCAAGTCTGACCGAGATAGGATACAAAGACAAAAGTGTATTCCACAGTTGTTGATGCTACAGTATGTCAAGTCTGACCGAGATAGGATACAAAGACCAAGGTGTATTCTACAGTTGTTGATGCTACAGTATGTCAAGTCTGACCGAGATAGGATACAAAGACAAAAGTGTATTCCACAGTTGTTGATGCTACAGTATGTCAAGCCTGACCGAGATAGGATACAAAGACCAAAGTCCATTCTTCAGTTTTTGATGCTACAGTATGTTAAGTCTGACCGAGATAGGATACAAAGACAAAAGTCCATTCCACGAGTCATAAGACATGGCTACATAAGAGATAGATGGCTTTTCTCGAAACTATCGCTGACATGTGTGTTTTGAATTCATTGATCATACTTTAATTCTCAATTAAACTGTTTGGAACATTTTTTGGATAACAATTAACTTACGGAGGATACCATAAAACTGTTTAAAAGAAATTATATCTGACAGCGAGGGTATCCAACCGTTAAATGACTGTATGATAATGCATACTCTTACTTATACCAGAGTATCAAATTATGTCATTTACTGGTTTAAGTTTTATTTCTGTTCTTCATATTTAGCTTGCTTTAACCAAAAGTTATTGATCTGAAACTATCTTGGAGCTTGTCAGTTGAGAACAGGACTATGTGAGTTTGTTGTTGTTAAACCAGAACTGTTTTGAAGCTTGTTGGCTGAGAACGGGACTATTTTGAAGGATATAGGATGAGTTCAAATTTATTATGAGCTGATTTATTAAATTTGAAGTTAAGTCCGAGCTTAGTGGCTCACTTTAAGCTACATTACACCTTATGTTTGTTTTGTTTGTAATTAAGCTCAAAGCTACACGATGGGCTATCTGTGCTCTGCCCACCACGGGTATCGAAACCCGGATTCTAGCTGTGTAAGTCCGCAGACATACCGCTGTGCCACTGCGTGACACATTATACCTTATATCATGTTATATTCATTATTTCATTAAAAGTGTGTGGGATCACAACAAAGGCTGATAGTTGTAGCGCAACTGGTTGATTTTTAAATCATTTTTTTACGAGGTTGAAACTAATAATGTTCGTTGGTTGATATAAAAACTATGTTTAAGGACTGACCGTTAGAGTTTATAACGATGCTCTAAGTTCCAAGTTATTCAGTAGAGTTTCAACATTAAGTTTCGATCAGAACTGGTAACTTACAATATAGATTATTAGTTAAATTTTCGAAGTTATTCAGTAGAGTTTCAACATTAAGTTTCGATCAGAACTGGTAACTTACAATATAGATTATTAGTTAAATTTTCGAAGTTATTCAATAGAGTTTCAACATTAAGTTTCGATCAGAACTGGTAACTTACAATATAGATTATTAGTTAAATTTTCGAAGTTATTCAGTAGAGTTTCAACATTAAGTTTCGATCAGAACTGGTAACTTACAATATAGATTATTAGTTAAATTTTCGAAGTTATTCAGTAGAGTTTCAACATTAAGTTTCGATCAGAACTGGTAACTTACAATATAGATTATTAGTTGAATTTTCGAACTATTATTAACTTCCACTTATAATCAACCGTAACGATAGAGTCAGTTGGTTGAGGGGACATTTAACCGAACGTTTATTCTCGTAAATATAACTATTCTGAAGAATTCGAGTAAAAATACAGATACAAAATCACACACACATAAATATCTTTGTTGATAACAGGTATGGTAGACCCACTCACAATGTGGTATACAAGTTCGTGTATTTCACAAGATTTTCCTTTCAGTTGGATTATAAAAGGTACACGACTTTCGTTTCTTTGTTGTTAAACACAAAGCTACATAATGGGCTAACTGTACTGTGCCCACCATGGGTATCGAAACCCGGATTTTAGCGTTGCTGGCCTTCAGTCTTACCGATGAACCACTAGAGGGCGATCATGTGATAGTGCCAGACAAGTAATAATTAACTGGTGGGAATGGGAAGCCTGATTATTTTTTTTCTCTTTCAGTGGAAACTAATACATTTGTTCTTTGCATAATACAATCATGACTTGATGCTATATTAGAAATTATATACGTGTAGTTTCTATTGGGCTTTTATGATCTGGATGTGATCTTGACAACTATGTAGTTCTTTGGTTACACGTTTTGAGAAACCAGTTCTGCAACAGTTATTGCTTGGTATGAATTGCAAAATGACAGGTTTTTATTGCACTTTGTGGCAACAGGTTTGTAGGGTGGTAAAACAAAATGTCTTGTGGATAATATATATATATGTATATAAATTAGTAAGAAAGTAAAAGTTCACGACCTTGATGTCCTTGAAAGAGGCTAGGATCACTGACCTTCGTGGTTAGTACCTGCAGCAACACCCAACCCCTATCTGTCCCTCCCAAGCTTCCTCAATCGGGTATTGTGCAGACACTTTCTAGACAGGAGCGAGTTCTCCAAGTCAGGGTCTAACTCATATTTTAAGCTAACTAGGATCTTAACGTAGATATCCTCTTACGATAAACCACTCTCTAATCTGTCTGATTCATTGAGGTTAGTGACGTGTGCATTCCACCATTTTCTTACGATCAAATCCTTAATGTTTTATTCCATCAAAATGCCGAGTTTTAGGCCTACGGTTGTACAAACTGTACAAACAACTTTTGTGGACAAAATATAAAAAAAAATCGGAGAAGAAATTTTACAAGAAAGTGTTTTATCAATATGATCTGTAACAGATCGCAATATGATCTGTAACAGATCTCGAGAAAGATTTGAACTCTAAAGATGAATATATATTAAAGTCTTGTGCGTTTTTTCGTTGAATTTTACACAAAGCTACTCAAGGGCTATTTGCGCTGGTCGTCCTTAATTTAGCAGTGATAAACTAGAGGGAAGGCAGCTAGTCAATAACACCCACCGCCAACTTTTAGGTTACTCTTTACCAACGAATAGCCATTGAAACTATTAGTGTACAAGATAATATTCCAAACTAAAAACAAACACTTAAAGAATTATCCATTACTAAGATAGTAGTAAACAGAGACCTGTAGCTAAAAAAAGCTCTTTCTATCACTTAAAGTGAGATTATATATTAACAATTCTTGACAGGCAGAGATACAGGTATAGCCAATTTACACTTATAAACATCAACTTATATATATTAACAATTATTGACAGGCAGAGATACAGGTATAGCCAATTTATACTTATAAACATCAACTTATATATATATTAACAATTCTTCACAGGCAGAGATACAGGTATAGCCAATTTACACTTATAAACATCAACTTATATATATTAACAATTCTTGACAGGCAGAGATACAGGTATAGCCAATTTACACTTATAAACATCAACTTATATATATTAACAATTCTTGACAGGCAGAGATACAGGTATAGCCAATTTACACTTATAAACATCAACTT
>NW_013670244.1:4410-10348 GCF_000517525.1 Limulus polyphemus
CTAACTTTGCCATAACATTGGATCGTTATGAGCTAACTTTGCATAACATTGGATCGTTATGAGCTAACTTTGCCATAACATTGGATCGTTATGAGCTAACTTTGTCATAACATTGGATCGTTATGAGCTAACTTTGCCATAACATTGGATCGTTATGAGCTAACTTTGCCATAACATTGGATCGTTATGAGGAGCTTCAGCAGGTTTCTTAGACAAAAGTATAGTAGGACTCTATACGAATTTCCACTTGTTTAATATATATATATATATATAAAACCTTAAAAATTTCCAGTTAATGACACTTAATATATTCCATTACTAGAAAACATCTTTATAAGTTTAGAGTTTGAGTGAAATAAACAACAACAACTTATATTCTAAACGTAAATCGGAAAATCTAACAAACAATTATAATGATCACTTTTACCTGTTATTGTCCCCAGTAGCACAGCGGTATGTCTGCGGACTTACAACGCTAGAATCCGGGTTTCGATACCCGTGGTGGGCAGAGCACAGATAGCCCTTTGTGTAGCTTTGTGCTTAATTACAAACAAACAAAATACCTGTTATTTAATAGTGACTTTTAATTCATTATTTGGAACCAACTCTCTGATTTTACTTTACGGGACACATAAAGGTCATAATTTATAAATGGCTTTATTAATTTACATAATCCTATAACGTTGGTATGAAACTTACTCCAAAAATGGCATAGATTAAAGCTAATGACTATAGGCGACCGTCAAAAAATTTCATAACCCAAAGACACAAACCGTGCCAGGTACAAACGGGATGCTTTATGCTCGATTCCCCTTTTGCCTTTCCCCTTCCTCCCCCTTTTAGCCCTCTTCAACCTGGCTCTCTCGTACAAAGGTTATCGTGAAAGGCCCCGTGCACCCAAATATACACACATCTCTAGCTTTGAGTCGCAACAAGAAAATTCAAGGTGAATTGTATACACAGGTAGGACTCATTGTCATAAAATTATTTATATAATGATTTAATTTAATAATAATATAAAAAAGAAGAAGACGGTACTTATCATGAGCTTACCGAGCTTAAGCGTTAAGATGTTTATAGAAACACGCGGAATTTCCCTGTGCGCACGTGAATATCCCGCGGTTTGTTGTTTTTATAATTTAACATGGGATGTGGAGGTACGAGCTTTTATGTTAAATAATTTAAAGGTTAGATGACGCTACTTTAATTTACCGCTTAGTAATATTTCTTAGTAGCATCCTGTAAAGCGGTGCGTAACAATAATTACCATGTATTAGAATATTGTTACGTTTCCTAGCAACATCCTGTAAAGCGGTGCGTAACAATAATTACCATGTATTAGAATATTGTTACGTTTCCTAGCAACATCCTGTAAAGCGTTACCTAACAATAATTACCATGTATTAGAATATTGTTACGTTTCCTAGAAACATCCTGTAAAGCGTTACCTAACAATAATTACCGATATGTTCATTCTTCATAATTAAATTTAATTGGCACTTAACCAACTATGTTCATCAGGATACATGTAATTATCGATAATATCAAGATACATGTAACTGAAAGTAATATCAGAATACATGTAATTATCGATAATATCAAGATACATGTAACTGAAAGTAATATCAGAATACATGTAATTACAAGTCGTATAAGGATAAGCATAATTATACGTAGTATCAGGATACACGTAATTATCAGTAGTATTAGAATACGTTTAATTATCAGTAGGATCAGGATACTTTTTCCTGGTCTTTCATTACATCTTGACTTATGCTTATACGTTTTTGTTTATAAATTTATTATTACAATTTGTAAAAATCTCGTTAATAAAGTAAAAAGTAATAAAACGTTTATTTTATTTCGTTTCAGACTTCACCAGATGGAGGTATGGACGGCCTGGATAACACTGCTTTTCAAGAAGAGAATGGAACAACAGTTGTGCTTAATGCTGGACAACATTCTAGTCCCAGCTCCGGAAGGTCATCGGTCAGTAATGGAACTGAAACAACAACACCTCCAGGGGGAGCTAAATTAGAAGAGACTCCTGTTTTCCGGGACGAACACCGACAGAGGGCAGTGGTGTCATTTGACGAAGAATTTGCATCTCCTTCAGACGTAGAAGAGCAAGCAGGAATGGTTAATTTTGCATTCGAGTCTGAGGAGGTAAGGGATTCAGATAAGAGCACTGTTGACTCAGACGAAACGGAAGTGGCTGACAAAGCATCAATTGTTGACTCAGACGAAACTGAAGTGGCTGACCAAGCATCAATTGGACATGAGGATAACCGTTGTTCTCCAGAGGACCATGAATTAGATAATAAATACCTCGCAAATGGAAATGGCCAAGTTCTGAATCAAAATGGACACACTGAAATCGCCATTCCAGATGATGCCCTTATAAATTTTAACACGGGGCGCGTGCGGGCCAAGAGGAAACCCAAATCTCGGGAATCTCCTACGGAGGAGAAAATTCCCCTGGAGTACATTGAAAAGGATTTATCTCCTTTTACAGATTACAATGACAAGGCCCAAGAAGCTCAAGATAACGTTAAAGAAACGAATTTACATAATGAAGACCAGAAAGACGAAGGAATTCCTGTAAACAGCCCAGTTACTAGCGAAAAACAAACAAACGGAACTGGAAAATCCTTCGAGGAGTACTTCATCCCAACTAATACCCATAAGAAATTTCTCAGGTAATCCCTAAGTCGTTACTTGAAAAATTCAATCTTTTTTTATTTACTGTATTGTATAAAAATATCCAAACATATTCTGACACAGTACATGCTTGTTCTGTTGAGTGTTATCCAAGCACTACTCAAAGCGTTAAAAACCTGTTATTCCAGTTATCAAAGCGAACAAGAAAAACTCTACGTAATAATTAAAAAGTCTGGGATTTCACGATTTTATACGACAGTTTATATAGATGTCCAATTTATCAGGTTTTTCTAATACAAGCAGAGTAGAGACAAAGAGAGCAGTAACACGATTTTTCACCGTGTATTTAAATTCATACCCAGTTTCCGTTTAGCTGAAGTATGAAGTTTTCCCGAATGTTAAAAATATAGTAGATATATTATTAGCACACACCCAATCCCGTCGTACTCTTTTATCCTCATCTAGTTATTGTTCAGTGTTAGATCCTGTATAAATTATCTAGCAAAAACTGTCAAAAGTTGAGTGAAATTAAGTTAAAGTAGGTTAAACGAATGACGTAAATGTAATTGAATTTTGTATACGAATTTGTATAACTAAAGAAATCCAGTCTGTTTTTTGAAATACACAAATCATCACAATTGGACACCTTTATCTTATCCTTCTTAATTAAGGTAGATTTATAACAGTTAAAATAATTTTTTCGTTCGCGTTTAAGAAATAACATCTCGAAACTCCGTCATTGATGAAAATTGAAAGTTCTAAAACATTTCAATTTCTTTAATCTTCCAAAGAATAATCGCAGATAAAAGAAAATGCGCTGTTTTAGTCTTCCAAAAAACAATTAATGATGAAAAAAGACTATAATGCTCTAAGAATACATGTTTGGGCTAGTATGAAATGAAATATTTCGTTTTGAAATACTTAATAACTCAAGAGAATTCAAAGATATAGTTTGGATAAGCAAGAATAAGAAGCGAAGTAAGAAATTAATTATTCGAGGAACGCTTTATTCGTTCAACAATGCACTGGTTTGACGATGCAAAACGAATATAATTACTAATAATACTATTCTCCAACAACAATAACCATTTTTTTTTTTATGAACTCTCAATAATCTTGTTTTTGCAGAGGTAAAAGTATTACGGAGTAATGATGGATGACTCACTGCAACAAGTATTAGTTTGTCCTTGGTATTTAGCCTTGTTTTGGGTAGCCATAGCTACGCAATTTCACACGCGTTATCTCATTTGGTTTATTTCTACTTGACGAAAGCAAAAGTTTAAAAGTTTAAACGCCATTGATGTCGAGATTGAAGTTGTATATCATTAATGGAGTTGGAAAAGTATTATTGTGCGTCGCCTACGCTCTCTGTCTATTGCGTAGTAAGGGAAAAACCAAGGGTTACCGACTTACTTGTCTGACTACACATATTAAATATTTCCAGTTTGAAAAAAAAAACACATATGTGCCAAAGAGTCCACAAATTACATTGGAAAAGTGCAAGAGAAAATAAAGGATTTAGTTGGAAAAATAAAGTTAGAATTCAATAACAATTGTTATGTTGGGAAAGCCTTTTCCGAACAGTCCCTAGATAAAAAGTGTACAGTTATAAATATTATAAGCCTAATGCTAATGTCTGATGACAAGTAAATTAATCATAGAATTAAACAATTTTATCTGTGGACCCCGGATAATTTTCTCATTCCAAAAGAGCTTTTACTGCTATTACTTCAAAATAGAATATGAGAGATATTTAGTGATCGTTTTGTTTGTAGTTAAGTACAAAGCTACACAATGGGTTATCTGTGCTCTGGCTACCACGGGTATCGAAACCCGGTTTCTAGCGTTAGAAGTCCGCAGACGTACTGCTGTGCCACTGGGGGGCTTAGTGACCGTAATGATGCGGTAGCAATAGGTCCAAACAGCTTGATCCATTGCATTTGAGTGTTTAATACATTTCAGTTACGTTATATCATGAAAAAGGACAACGGTCAGGTTCAATTTTTATACGGGCGAAAAAATGTTTTAATTGTAAGCTTTCTATTAGTTTAATGAAGCAGAAAACATGGCTTAACGTTCTATTTCTTCTATGACTATTAACCTCTGTCCTTCTGACTCTGAGCTGAGTGGTGTTATTTTCTCCTGAACACTTAAACAATTATATTATTAACATGTAATTTTAAATTAGATTTTCTTCAAATTCGATATAAACCTTGTTTTAAAAATATGTGCGCTTGTGGATTATGATCCATTATTCTGGCAAAGTTAGATAAGATGACCCCTTAGAGTTACAGCTGGGAAGTACAACGTTCATAAGATCACCCTTTAAAGTTACAGCTGAGAAGTACCAAGTTCACAAGATGACCCTTTAAAGTTACAGCTGAGAAGTACCAAGTTCACAAGATGACCCTTTAAAGTTACAGCTGAGAAGTACCAAGTTCACAAGATGACTGTAGCTGAGAAATCCGTTATAGTTTACCAGTTGGTCTTTTAAAGTTGTATCAATCTGACAGAGTTCACACACTTATCCTATAACACAAACTAAGAAGCCTGAAAAAGTTCACAAACTGATCTTTAATACTACAACAGTTCAGGGGCGTATGTTTTAGGTTTATTATTTAGGAAACTAATACAAACAATTGATTGTTTTTCTCGTGTACACATTTTATTTTATTGAAACCAAAAGACAGATTTCTGTTGGTTTCTCGTATATTAACTCAGTCGCGAAAGATACCTTTTTTCTCTCCTATGCATGCTCAATACATCACGGTGCTTTATTTTTAAACTATCAAGTAAACATTTTGTAAAGGTATATAAAGAAAAAACAAGTACTAAACCTGTTCACTAGATAACTTTGAGGTCACGGTCAACGCTGTCGTCACCGTCAAAATGACTCTTGAAAGAAGAAATCAAAAACATGACTTTTAGTAACACAGTAAAGTAGAGATCAGAAGAGGAAAAATATCTGCCTAACAGCTGTAAACAACCACTTGGTAATGGCGGACAGCCAAGGTGAAAAGTTCTGATTGACATAATGAAATTACTGGTTGAAATTCAAAGAAGAATAGCGAACGTAAAGAAGAACTAACATGGAGCACGTGAACACTGAGTGAAGTGGTATAGTGAAGGGTTGACATGAGCACGTGAACACTGAGTGAAGTGGTATAGTGAAGGGTTGATATGAGCACGTGAACACTGAGTGAAGTGGTATAGTGAAGGGTTGACATGAGCACGTGAACACTGAGTGAAGTGGTATAGTGAAGGGTTGACATGAGCA